>NW_003852459.1:3573221-3741302 GCF_000181295.1 Otolemur garnettii
TGGGACCTGATCAAACTAAAGAGCTTCTGCACAGCCAAGAACACAGTAAGTAAAGCAAGCAGACAACCCTCAGAATGGGAGAAGATTTTTGCAGGTTATGTGTCTGACAAAGGTTTAATAACCAGAATCCATAGAGAATTAAAACGTATTAGCAAGAAGAGAACAAGTGACCCCATCTCAGGATGGACAAGGGACTTGAAGAGAAATTTCTCTAAAGAAGATTGGCACATGGCCTATAGATACATGAAAAAATGCTCACCATCCTTAATCATCAGAGACATGCAAATCAAAACTACTTTGAGATATCACCTAACTCTAGTAAGATTAGCCCAAATCACAAAATTCCAAAACCAGAGATAAGGCGTGGATGTGGAGAAAAGGGAACACTTCTACACTGCCAGTGGGAATGTAAACTAGTATGTCCCTTTTGGAAACATGTCTGGAGAACACTTAGAGTACTAAAAATAGATCTGCCATTTGATCCTGCAATTCCTTTATTAGGATGATTCAACATACATAAATCTATAACAGAAGAACAAAATCACATTACAACAAAAATATTTGTATCAGAATGTTTATTGCAGCCCAATTCGTAATTGCCAGGTCATGGAAGAAGCCCAAGTGCCCATCAATCCATGAATGGATCAACAAACTGTGGTATATGCACACCATGGAATACTATGCAGCCATAAAGAAAGACAGAGACTTTACATCCTTCATGTTCACATGGATGGAGCTGGAAAGTGTTCTCCCAGTGAATCTTTCTAAGAGTAGAATATGAACGTCTTAACATAATAACTAAGAAAATGACAAGAAGGCTATATTAACTAGTTTGATAAAAATATTTCAAATTGTATGTGAAAGTACCACACTGTACCCCAGAATTGCATTAATGTACATAGTTATTATTTAATAAAAAAAAATTAAAAAGAAAAAAATAAAACTAAATAGTGTTATTTTGTATATTTTCCATTATGGAAATTCTCAAGCATACATAAAAGTAGAAAGTATAATAAATCCCAAGTATCTACCACAACTTCAACAGCTATCAGTAGTTTTGCCAGTGTTGGTTGACTTATCTCTCCCACTTTATTTTTATTTATTTATGTTTTGCTAGAATATTTTAAAACAAATTCCAGCTATCAGATCATTTCATCTTTCAGTACTTGTGTATGTAAACATTGCTTATGATTAAATGACTTAATTCATTTTTATTAGATAATGAGAGGCTTTGCTGAGCTTAGATTTTTGTTCAAATGGATAATTTCCACTGAATTAAAATTTCTAAAACATGTTTCCTTCATATATCTGTTATAACATGGATTTCTTATTTTTGCTTTTGTTTTAATCATTTTTTAGTTATATAGTATATATGCATTTTAAAGAAAAACAGATATTTAATTGCATAGGCCTTAAATGTATCCTCATATTACTGTCCTCTCAAGATTATATATGATATCTACTCTGCCTATTATGTCAAATACCTCAGCCTGACTTCATTAATGATGTATAGTTTCCTTATTGTGAAAGTACTGTATTTTCGTTATACGATAATTTGGAAAATACAGAAATAAAAAACAAAAAAATAATGGCACTTACAATTTCACAACCCATATGTAAAAATTTTTACATTTTGAATATCTTATCCCAGTTTTTTTTCCAGTTTTTTTCTTAACATACAAATACATTTTATAAAACTGGAATTCTAACATCAGATGCAATGTCTCACTCCTGTAATCCTAGTACTCTGGGAGCTGAGGTGGGTAGATTGACTGAGCTCACAGGTTTAAGACCAACCTGAGCCAGAGGAGACCCTGCCTCTAAAAATAGCTGGGTGTCATGATGGGCGCCTGTAGTCCTAGCTACTTGGAAGGCTGAGGCAAGAGAATAGCTTGAGCCCAAAAGTTTGAGGTTGCTGTGAGCTATGATGCCAGAGCACTCTACTGAGGGTGAGAAAGTAAGACTCTATCTCAAAGAAAAGTAAATAAAATAAAACTAGGATTCTACTATATGTTTCATTGTCATAATACAATTGTTACTTAACATTCTTGTAAGTATACTCCAAAGTATTTGCTGAGTTTATTTATTTATTTTTGACATGGAATCTCACTTTATAGCCCTTGGTAGGGTGCCATGGTGTCCTAGCTCACAGCAACCTCAAACTCTTAGGCTCAAGATATTCTCTTTTCTCAGCCTCCCCAGTAGCTAGAACTACAGGTGCCCGCCACAACACCTGGCTATTTTTTCAAGATGAGGTCTCACTCTGGCTCAGGCTGGTCTCAAACCTGTAAGCTCAGGCAATACACCTGCCTCAGCCACCCAGAGTCCTAGGATTACAGGCATGAGCCACGGTGCCCAGCCCTAAAATAGCAATACCACTATTTGCTAGCTGTGAGACCTGGAGGTAGTTACTTTACCAATTTTGGTCTGTTTCTTCATCTTAAAAGTGCAGATACTGATCACCTTATTAATTAAAATAATAATGGAATGTATTAACAAAAGGAGAGAGCTTAGAACAGTGTCTGGCTTAGTAAATGCTATTTAACTATAAGCTATTATCATTATTATTATTATTACATCTGGCTGCTCCTCTATGGCCATCCCAGGCCCACTCATCCTTCAAAGCTGAGTCAGATTGCACCGCCTTCAGACAACTTCCACTCTGAACTCCCAGTACTCTGTATCTCTGAACCTTTTCGTTATATTCTATGTTCAGAAGTCTGAATTGACTGTGTCTTTTGTTTCTTATACTCAACAACTTTTACCTTAATGGCAGTATTAAAGGCTTTCAGGCATTTACAAAAATGTCTAGCTTTCTTAATCCTACTGGTGTCAAAATTATGCTGCCTAAACTCAAATTTCTGTAAATGAAAATCTTTATATTTTAATTATGCAAAAAACTGAAGTGATTGTTAAAAGAGTAAATCAATAACTTTCTGTGGACTGACAGGCAGTCAATGAAAGAATAGTGGATATTTCAATAATTAGGTGAAATATTTTTTAACAAAATGTTTCCTGTAAGTTACACAACAAGATAGAAATTATAGCCACTCAAATCACTAGACCAATATGTAATTGACCATAGCAAAGGTGTCACCAAATTAATCCAGGACAAAAATAAAAAAGAAACCCAAATAAATTATGAAATAGAGCCACTAGATTGGAATAACTAGATTATAGAAAACAGGGAATAAATTTTCTAGAATACAAATATGTACTTCAAGAGATTATCATTGTAGTGGACATTCTGAAAATCAGAAGAACTAGAGTTGTTTTTGACAAAGTTAAAAATGACATCATAATTCTAATATATACTTAAAATTTTATGTATCCTCAGAATCCTTAAAGTATTTTCATATACAGTAGACCCTCCATAGCGGACCACCTCCCCATACTGACCACCTCAAGTAGATCTAATTCTCACAGACCAGACATATACCACATGTACCTCAGCACGGTAGGCCCAGTTCCTTATGCTGACCACTGCCGTCTGTTCACCAGTTTGGAGGTTCTACAATATCCAATATAAAATTAAAGATTTCAAACTTTATGAAATGAAAGGCATTTCATAGTTTCTGTTCTACTTGTAGGTAAGGAATCTGGAGTTGAGAGTAAACCTAACAAAATAAAAATATTTTTGTTACTAAAATATAGCCATAATTAGAATTTTGAAAAGCCTATTAAATATTATTGCTAATAATTTAAATTCACTAAATAATTTTTCATTTAAATTATTAAAAATTAAATATTTAAATATTTTAAGGTATTAATCTCAATAAAATATGAAACTCTCAAATTATTATCTGGATAAGAGACTTTCTGGGCATCTCAGTTAGGAAGTTATTTTATGAAGGAAAAGAATGGTGGATGAAAACAATTCAAAAGCACTAAGATAAATATTCTAACTTAATTCTAATTATTACTACGTCCCAGTCAAATAAGGGTGCACACACACACATGCAGTTGGCCATAAAGTTCATGTGCCATTTAAATAGTTACAATTATATATGTGTGTATATATACAGTGTAAGTATAGACACACACACACACACACACACATATTCATCAGCCCAGCTATGAGAAACATAAAAGACCTAAGATTCTTCTCCTCTAAGGAGGAGTCAGAGATTTAATGGGGCTTCTTGATGGGAGGAAGTAGCTAATGCTCACAAATGAAGCCAATGAACTTTCATTCTTCCTCTTCAACTCTTTCTTTTCTTTCTCTCTCTCTTTTTTTTTTTTTTTGTTCTCTTAGTCAAAAAGTCTGTATCTTTTGTTTTTAGCGATGTTTTCACTCAATACAGAATTCTAAGTAGGCAGTTCTTGTTTTTCTTTCAGTACTTTGAAGACATTGCTCTACCATCTTACAATGTTTCCAATGAGAAATGTGTTTTGTGCTTAACTTTGTTCTGATGTAACCTGGTTTTTTCCCCTCTCTTTTTTAATCCAGTTGTTTTTAAGATATTCTCTAATCATTGGTGTGAAGGACAGAATCTAAAGTGCCTCCCCCGTTGAGTAAAGGCAGGATCAGTCCTCGCTTCTCAACTGTAGAATACAGCAATGATGACAGGATGTATAAGATTGCCTTGTAAGAAAGTGCTCTCCCTTTGCTGGCTTTGAGAAGATTTATGTGGCAAGGAAATTATGGTGGCTTCTGGGCAGCAGCAAGCAAGAAACTAAAGCTCATAAGAATTATATGCTACCACCATCATGTAAGCTTGGAACAGATCCTTCCCCTCCTGAGCCTCCCTAAGCCTACAGCCATGACCAAATCATGACATTTCCTACTCTGGCTGGAAAGAACAGGTACTGTTTCTGGCCTTTTGTTACCAATGGAGCTATTCCCTCTAACCTTCCCAGAGGACTCTTCCTCTGGCATGCGTATGACCATCTGTAATCATCTAAATACTCAAATAGGATTCTCGGGAGACTTCTGGAATTCTTTCTTATTCCAGTCTTTTGCTCTTTATTTACACAGATGCTTACTTATATCTCCTTAAATTAAGGGGCCTCCTAGTATTAAGGCCTAGAAAAATATCTCAAGCTGGGAAGGTCATTGGGCCCACCTCATTTTTTTTTTTGAAGCAGAGTCTCACTTTGTCACCCTTTGTAGAATGCTGTGGTGTCACAGCTCACAGCAACCTCTACCTCTTGGGCTCTAGTGATTCTCTTGCCTCAGCCTCCCAAGTAGCTAAGATGACAGGTGCCACAACACATGGCTATTTATAGAGACAGGTTCTCGCTGTTGCTCAGGCTGGTCTTGAACTCCTGAGCTCAAGCAATTCACCCACCTTGACCTCCCATAGTGCTAGAATTACAGGCGTGAACCACTGCGCCCAGCCTGAGCCCACCTCATTTTGTTCACTTCTCTCTATGATCAATGTCTTTCACTCCTGGTTATACACAGTTTTGAAAATCATATTTTAATGTATTTTGTCCATTTTTTTGTTTATTTCAGATAAAAACGTGAATCCAGTTCCTATTACTTCACATTGGTTGAAAGCAAAAGTCTTCCAACAAATAACATTTAAGCACAGAAGTAATACCAAAATCAACATAGAAATCAGGATAGCAAAATAAAAGATATTTACTCTGACCATATAAACATGATAACATATAAAAGATTAGCAAACAGAATCCGGCAGGAAGTGAAACAGATTAAGAAAGACATCAATGAAATGGGAATCCTTTTCCCAAAAACATAAGCAAGGTTCAATATTAATAAGTCAATTGATTAGATTCATCTTTTTACTAGTTCTAAAAAGAAAAAAAAATCACATCATCAAGAGAAGGCATTTAGCCAAATATAACAACCATTCATGATGTTTCCAAAAACTTGCTGGGTACAGAGGTTCACATCTATAATCCCAGCACTTTGGAAATATGAGGCAAGAGGATTACTACTTGAGGCCAGGAGTTTGAAACCACCCTGGGCAACAAAGCAAGACCCCTTCTCTACAAAAATAGTTTTTAAAAAAATTGGCCAGGCATGGTGGCACATGCCCATGGTCCTAGTTACTTAGGAAGCTGAGGTGGGAAGATTGCTTGAGCCTAGGAGTTTGCAGTTACAGTAAGCTAGGACCCTGCTACTGCTCTCCAGCCTCAGTGACAGAGGAGACCCTGTCTCTAAAAGAAAAAATAAACAAGTAAATAAAATTTAAAATGACCAAAATTTTTAATCTAAGAAAGATGAACCTTTACTATAATAAAATATATCTAGTATAACTGAAAAGCTAGCATCATGCTTAAGAAAAAACATTAAAGTCAGCAATAAGACAAAAAGACTATCAACACTACCATTTAGCATTATACTGAAGGTACCAGCCAACAGAAATAGCTGAGAAAAAAAATCAAGGGCATAAAAATTGGAAAGAAATCAGTAAATCAATCAATATTTGTAAATAAGATTAGAAATTCAAGACCATCAACGAAAAAACTACCAAAATTAGAGAATTTGGTAACTTTACAGAGTACAAATTAATATGTTCTTTTATACACATAAACACACACACATTTATGGGCTGTCTGGAGAGTATCCAGCCATGTGCCCTCTGTTTTCCATGTGTATATATGCATATATCACAGCATTTTAAAAAAAGATTACAGAAAACAAATTTAAGAAATGGGCAAGATCTCTATGAAGAAAATGTTAAAGTACTACTGAAAGAGTGCCCAAGATCACATCACTAGAAAGCTGTATTATCTCCTCGGACATGAAGAGTCAACACAGAATAATAACAATTCTCTTTGAGTTAATTTATCCTGATCATAAATTTTTTAAAAAGGCCTTTTGGTTTATTTGCAACTGGACAAACCAACTCTAATTGTTTAAGCTAAAGATAATGAGAAAAACAATAATCAAGTAAACTCAAGGGGAGAACAAGTCAACTGGAGATGGAGATTAATCCTACTAGACATTAAAGAACATTTTAAAATTGCAAAAATAGGGTGGTGCCTGTGGCTCAAAGGAGTAGGACGCCGGCCCCATATGCCAGAGGTGGCAGGTTCAAACCCAGCCCCAGCCAAAAAATAAAAATAAAATAAAATAAAATTGCAAAAATAGAAAGTATCATGCTGGTTCAAATATTGATATGGCCAGCAGAAAAGAAGATAAAGTCTAGAATTAAGTACAGCATGTAAATACAAATGATTCAAATGTTTCAACATAAAAAAAACCACAGAAATATCAAAAGGCTGAATGCACCCTAGGAAATCACTTCCACGTAGGTCACTGCTTGCTATCCAATGGAAATGTGAGCCACACATGTGAGTTTATAAATACAATTTTCAACTGCTTAGTAGCCACTAAAATTTTCTAGTAACCATTAAAAAAAGGTGAAAGTAATTTTAATGACATATTTTACCTCAAATATCTAAAATACTATTAACATATAATTAATATAAAAATATCATATATTTTAATTATTTGAACTAAATCTTTTAAATTCAGTGTATATTTTACAATCATAATACATCTCAATTCAGACTATTCACATGTGAGAAGTGCTCAGTGGCCAGCTCAATAGATTGGATGGTCCTATCTTATTAATTGGCACAATCTTAAAATATGTACACTAAACTCCACAAAGGTAGGGAATAGGGCTGTGTTGTTCATCACTGTTTGCCCAGTGCCTGCACAGTGCATAGCATATATTTTTGAGAGACAGAGGAGGAAAAGAGAGAAATAAAAATGTATCTTGTTTGAAAAACAAAACCATACCCTACATTAGAAGTCTCGGGTTCAAGCCTAGACTCTAAAATTTCCTAATAGGTAGCTGACCACTCACAACTTTTTGAACCTAATCTATAAAAGGAGAGATTCTTCATGCCTACCCATAGTTTTGGGTTACTATGAGGATCACATGAGGTCATGCAGATGCAAGCAATTTATGAGGTACTTTATAAGCATTACCTATCATTCCTAATAAAAAGAGCTCTGTCTCTGTAATCACTATTTCCAGAGGATGCTAGCTTCCCGTTCTGATTACTGTCCCCTGTCTATCCTTTGCCCACAGACAGGCAGGTTAAAACTCTGAGCACGATGATCCATGCTGTGTCTCCGGTAAACTGTTACCGTGGTTTATAAATGTGTTCAATGCCTCCCTCTCTATTTCAGCTTCTTCCAAATAGAATACTCTCTCCCTTAACTTGACAAGGAGAAGTTTTCCCCAGGTAGTTCATCTCCTCATATCCCGTTGGCCTCTGTGTGGTTTGCAACAGCTGCCCTACAGGATAACTATTCCTCCTCTCAGGTAGGCCAGGAACTAGTTACAGTGGAAGTCAGAAGAGGAAAGGGGCCTGAAATTCTGAGATGTTCCTCAGAGAAATGTAGAAAAATTGAAAGGGTGTGGATACTAGAGATAAGCTAATTATCTCTAGGAAGTGAGATCCAGGCTTGTCACATTTTCAGTGTTGACTTGCATCATAACAGAAGGTTAGTATTCCACTCACAGCTCTCTTGTTCCCTAATTTGTAACTTCTGGCTGCCTGGTAAAAATGAGGAAGAGTCAGAGGAACTCGTTATCTTCCCATAAAGCTTCCTTGATTATTTAAATCACCAAAGCTGGCATTTTGAGTATGCAAATTAGAGAAATAGGGATACTTAAATATAGCCTTTCAGATTACCCTCATCCAGCCAGAGCACTGAGCTGAAATAAAAGCCTCCTGCATTAAGGGCACTTTTGATAGCAGGAGTACCCATGTAACTTCTGAGTAAACCAATCCTCTCATCTGCAGAGAAAAAAGAATATTCCTTTGTTGACAACAGAGTAGAGAGACCATACACCAAGAAGCCTTGTGTATGGCTGCCACTTGAAGGTGGCCAGACTTTGCACAAAGAACGTATCTCTCTCAGTATACTTCCACATATGTTAACTGAATATAATTAGGTTTTGCTTGCCCAATTGTTTTGAGAATTTTCACTGCCACTTAAGTATTACTATTACATAGATGGTTATGGGAAGCTAGTATGTTATTATCATAGGGATCTATGGCATGGTCTGTACACAGATCACTGATAAGAAGGTTTTAGAAAATACTGGGGTAGCATTAGTATGAATGTGTTATATATATGTTTTTATTTACACAGTTACATGCATGCAAGTGCATTCAATGCTAAACCTTCCAATATTTTCATGTTTAACCTCGATTTTCTAAAGTGGTTTAGGTGTCTTTTTCCATGCCAAGTCCTTGATGTGATTAGGCTGAATGGTCCTGAAGGTAGGTAACAGCAGAAATGTGAGCCATCCCTCAACTCTGTGCACTTATGAGCACAGAAGGGATGGGTTCTGTAAATCTTTGTGAGCTGCGGCTAGGATAGTAGGCCTTCCTCAAAGGTGAGACAGTCGTGATATGGAGACAAAGGCCTAAGATCCTGCAAGTTGCAGAAACTGCACTGGAACCTTTAGGTATTAAAATTTAGCCCTTTTCCAAACAACTTGCATACAGATTTCTTCCTGGATTAAACTCCTAAAAAGGACTTAGCACTTACTGTGAAAGGGATCTTTGTTTCCATCAAATCCTTAAGAATAATTTTAAAGAGAGAAGAAAAGGATAATGACATATGACATTTTGTAGTTCTTTGTTGTTATGTTTTATCCCTACATTTCTTCAGTAGAATAATTTCTTTTACTGTTCTCATTCACCAGAACTGAAGCATTCCTAGTATCTGGCTAAAGGAGCATAAAGTTAGGAATATTGCTTAGTGGATTTATTCCTGCGAAGATGAAAACATACAATGGAACAAAGAAAAAAGGATAATCTTACGGCCACAGATAACTGACCATATCTAAGTCCAAATTCCTTAAGGGAAGCCAAAAATGTACTGAAAGCTCACTGTTTGCTTCACTTTTTTTTTTTCTCTTCAGTTAGAAAGATATGCAATTTGATTGATGGTATTTTTTCCACATTGGTGACATTTTAAATGGAAACCAAGATTTTTTGGGGGTGGTTGTAATAGCTTGATGAAATCTTTTACATGTGCCAAAATGTTTCATTAATGTAAGTCAGCCAAATAATCTTCTTGCCTTGTAAAAATATTTCTTTTTTTTAAAAATGTTTTCTGAACTGTTAAAAAATTAGAATATTCGCAGTTTAGCTACAAATATACAAGTAATATGACTAATATTTTACCCCTATTTCATCAAAGTAAACAGTAAAGATGGTATAAATTTCATAAAATTAGATAGGAAGTTATCGAATTTTTTGCATCGAATTGTTACTGTTTTTAAATTTAATAATTTGGGGTTCAACAAAGTTGATGTGTTCCCCATTCAAAACACCACCTGTAAGGACACCACCTGTTTAAAAGCCAGGCAGTGCCTTTAGATTTGCTGTACTCAGGTCCTGTTGGCCAATGACCACTGTGGATTCTCTTTTACTCTGCATATTGGTTTCCTGTTTGCAGGGAAGAGCTAGTTCAGGTATAATCTGTTTGATTAGTGGTAACCATAAAGACATGTGCTATTTAAAAGTAGGAAAAGTGCCTTTCACTCAACAGAAAATGCATATTTAACATTAAAACGGAAAGGTGTAATGATGTACTGGAGGTGAAAAATGGGGGAACCTTAACTAAATTAAAGGGAGATTTCCATAACAGATTCACTAGTAATGTTGATTTAATAACAATTTCCTGTCATGTGCTATATTTTTCATACGCCACCCCACTGACACAGCATTATAGTTAACAGTTTCAAAAGTCATGTTTTAATCAGTTTAAAGTCACAGAACCAATAGGTATCTGTTTGGCTTTTAGCTTTAGCTTCTGTTTCTTATTTAGTCACAAGACTTATTGCTGGAATCTTTATAAACACATTTGCTGGAATTGCAACAGGAGTGCCGCTTATGTTGTGAGGTCAGAAAAATGTGTGCCAGTGGTTTTCGTGATCTATGCACAAAGTGCATTACAGAATTGTTTAATAAATTAAAGACAACTAATGCAAAATGTGTTCCTTTCCCCCATGAGATTAAGCATCTAAAAATACAATTTATTTTTAGACTAAAAAAATAGTTTCTCAGGAACTAAGTAACCAAGAAAAATGTTCAAAGAAAAATTGGTACAATAGTACTCATTACTGAAATGTATTTACATAAAACTAAAATCTCTAATAAGCTCAATGTTCTTAAAACTGATTTATCTAATAAGCAATAATATTAGCACTCTATATAGCAGCTATGACATTACATTACTTAGGATGTAACAGTCCAACATCATCAGTGAACATATTAAGTTAAAATACCTGAAAGAGCTCTAGAGGACAAATTTTCCCTCCTTCAACTTTAGACTCTATAAAAAGCATTCTGTGGTCCAAGATCTCCACGGCACGTAGTCTAGTGACAATTCAAAAGTGCTAACCTGAGTATTGGATAGGGTCAAGTCATATATTGAAGTTAGATGAATGTTAAAAGCAGAAATTAGCAAAGTAAAGAGTGGCTTTTAACATTCCAGTTCTCATCACACAAAAAACATTCTGGAGCGTAAATGGCTACATAATGCGTGCAACATGCAAAACTATTTTACTGTAGATCTAATAATATGACATACCATATAAATTGTCTATCTTTTCTTAATATAGATAATTATGCAATAATTTTCTCTGTAAGTACCTGTGGCTTTAAAGCTTTCCCTGTAGAGTATCTTTAACGTGCTGGAGGGCATGCATGAGAAACACTGATTGGCTGGTAGGATATAATGAAGTAAATTGGTACCAAACTAAAAACTACTAAGTAGCATCCACAGCAAGTTATCAAGTACATTTTTATGAAGTGTACCTTACACGGGAAAAGATAATAAATATTCTTCAATTGTCTCTTTTCAAGAATAAGAAATCTTTGAAAATATTACTGATCAACAGTTAAAGGATTTCTACTGAAGTTTTTCATATAGGCATTACAATACCACCTCTGAGTTTAAGCTGCCTAAGAAAAATTAAAATCATTATTATTAGTAAGATTCATTTTAATATTTCTATACTTATACATAGTTTGTCTAATTTTTTGCCTAATATTGATAAAATATTTTATTAACAATTCAGAGGTTGGGTTTCAGGTAAGCAGAATAAATATACTGTGTTTATAAGCGCAAGATATACTTTTAAAGCAACTTTCAAAATTTCATTGGATCTTTCAACATTTGTTTGAAATCCTTACAAGATATTCATCTATTTGTGGCATCATATAGGTCTGGCTCCCCATCTGTCCATGTTTTTCATGAAGACTAGTATCTGGTACGTGATATTTTTTTCTTCCCCACTTTAGTAGCTATTTATTGGCCCACTACTATGCCATTTCTGTAATTCTTGTCCGACAGCTTTTATCGATTATATTTTAATAAAATGCAAGCTTTCTTTTATAGGACAAGGGGACGTATAATCAATATATCTAACTTAATTGCGACTAAACTTCATTCTGTATGGCTATAAAATTAATAAAATCAAAATATACCTCTGTCACAATAAATAATTACATTGACAGCAGGATATAATATTAAAATCTCAAAGGCTAAATTTTCTAAGAGTAACATATATAAGGTTATTCATCTCAGCCTTTAGCTTTATCTTCCTAAAAGTAACCATCTTACATGACACAGCCAGATTTGTCAAGGAACTCACATCCTGCACGTGTGGACATCTTGAAGAATCCTTTTTTAACAGGATATCCTGACAACACCTCCCCGCCCCCAACGGACTTGGTAGCCTGACTCCAGCACAGGCTCATCTGGTTTGACTAAAATCATTGCATTATTTGGCAGTGGTTTCTTAATACGTGGCGCTTAGAGCTCATTGAAGCTCCAGCAGTACAGGAAATGCAAATCATGCAAACCACCCTCATGATGGCGACGTACAGTGGCGTGATTGAGCAGCAGTACGCACGGCTCGTGGGCTGACCACATGAAAGGAGACATTTAAAGACCAGATGAGCGAAAGCTGGGATAAGTTAGAGAGTATGTGTAAGCTTCAAAGCTGGAGAGAATAGCATCCTTATTTAAAATAGAAGGAGTTTTTTATTATTATTTTTTATTAATAACACCTGCCCAAGTCCTTTAGCTTCAAGGAAGTATAAGAAGGTAGAGTAAGTTAAACATACACTCTCCTGAATATAAGTGGCCCAATCTTCCCTTTTTAATGTCAAAAAAATGGTAGAAGAGTGGAGTACTTTCCACCTATTTTTTTCCACAAGATTTTCTACAAGTGTTAACAATTATTGGAAATATTTTCTTTCAGTGAACTTAAAAATAAAAGATAATCTAGCAGCATGCTACATTATTTGCTCAATTCCTAAAGTGTCAGTTTCACTGCCACATGTTAATAAAATTAGTTCCTCCAACAAAAAAGAAGGAGCTATAATGCTTAGGAATTCTTCAACAAAAACTTTAGAAGCAATATGGAATTTGCTATTAAAAGAATATTTGACCAAGGCTAATATAGTAACTAGAGCAGAAAAATGGTGATAGGAAGTTTTTCTTTTCTTTTTAGAAATGATTTTTTTTTTAGATGTTTCTAATTCACTACTAAGTAAAGAAAATGTGAGTGTTAAGAGAGTAATGTAATAACAAAATAATTAAAAGAAAGATTCAATTTCACATGTTTATTTAGCATTTTAAATTGTTTTCCAAAGTCCTTTAAGTATCTGCTACCTCATTTCTATACAGGCTTGAAAGTACCAGGAATTCCATTAAAAGCACTGACTCTCACAACACACCACACCTATACAGTTAGAAGCTTAAGTAAATGATGAAGTTAGAAGTTTTATGTAAAGTGGGGAAAAGGCTAATGCTTCTGGACTAGGAATCAGAAAACCTGCCCATAAAGAGTCCCATAATACTAGACTAATCACTCTCTGAAACATAGCTTTCTCATCTGTGAGAAAGATGCTATTCTCACCTTCCCTGACCACTTCATAGTTTCATTTGAAAGATCAAATGATATAGTGTGTGTGAAAACCATACAGCACTATGGGAATGTAAAGAAATGCTGTAAACACTTCCGTGGCACTTACATTGTGCTAGGCACTATTTTAGGCTCCTTGCATACATTGTCACATTCAGTTTAATTTCATCTTCCCAATAATACTATACGGTAGGTACAATCAGTCCCATGTTAAGAGACAAGAAAACTGAGGCTCAGAAAAGTCAACTAATTTCTTCAAAATCCTACTGCTAATAAAGGCAACACTGAGGGTAAACACATCAGGCCATAAAAAGATCTGTATTCCTATGTTTCATAACCATCAATTGGGGGATCTGCATAGCTCTTAATTAGCGGTCTTTAAGAACAACTCAATGCTACCCCTTACCACGTAGAATTAACTAATGTTGAAGTTCTCTAACTTTGCCATTTGAGGGCAAAAGGAGAAACCCAGTATTCCTGTTGGACAAACCAGCTAGAAAGCTGAGAATACTTGTTATTTTGAATTGGCCCATACTAATCCAGTATGATCAATATCTTTCTTAATTTATGCTAAATATAGGAAAATCCTACCCTGTTTGACAACCAGAAAGAATGCTAATAACCATAACCTCCTTTGAAGTCCCCAGAGCTACTGCCTTAAAATTTTAGTTGGGTTAAAATGTTTTAATCAGATGTAATACTTTCTGAGCACCAACTGTGTTCTTTTTCAAGCCAAGGAAAGCTCTTGGATGTATAGCCACTAGCAAACAAGGGCTCATTATTTGTGCTGTTTTGTTTTTAGATTGCTTGTAAAAGCCAGGAGGGGAAAAGAAGTTAGATTGTTTTAAAATAAAACAAATAACTATGAGCAAATAGTAATGAATTTATCAAACAGGAAAGCTATAGATAAATGAAACTTTGTAGGAAAGAGTATACGGGTGTACACAAATAGCAATCAAGCAGCATAAATCTGCCAGTATAGTACCAGAGCAACTGGTAAATGAAGAGAAGTTAGGGAAGAAGTTACCCACAGGAAGTATTCATGTCAGCTGGGACCTCATGTTCATTCACAACTAGCAAATCCGTCAAGTAGTTGAAACCTCAGAAGACTGAGTCAATGTATCCAGCAGGAATACTGAGTTTCTGCTTTTGCCCTCAACTCTTGGAAGGCATCAAAGATTCTACTGGAGACACACAACTTCAATCCAGTTACAGAGACTTTAATGTATGAATGTTATGCTGGAATCTGGAGGTCAGAGATTTGAAAGCCACTAGTTACATCATATCCTGTTTTACAGGGGAAAAAGATATAAAAGTCTGACTGAGTAGCTACAGGTTCAAAAATTTAAGAGACTGTGATTGTAGAGGGTGAAAGTCTCTCCTTGTAAAATAAATTCAAAGTTGCATTCAAGGAAGGGAGCAATGATATAAACTGAGTCTGAAAATGAAGTATACAAACAACTGAATTTGAACAAGTTTGAAATTTCCAGGTAAGACCAAACTAATATGTGGGTTTGTGTGGCTTTTGTTTTGGTTTTGTTCTGAATAAAAGGGTTGAGCTCATTCCTTTTCAAATTCTCCATGATAATTCTCAACACTGACACACTTTCTAGTTAGAAAACAAAGCCAAATCTGCTTCCTTTGAGGTTTTGATACTGTTTTTCTCTGTTTGCCTTCAGTGGCAAAGGAACAATATTAATGATTAATTTAATCATTCCTTACTTTTCCCCTTAAATTACTTCAAATTATTTTAGTATTTATTTTCAAGCCTGTTACTGATTTTAATCGGTCTCCCCTAGCTGCTATCATGTTTGCCACATTAGATTAATGTCATAGAATCCAATAACAAATGCTCAGGACCCACCAAGAAGTGTCAACACCCACCTCTAGTTTTTGACAACTCACTTAACCTCTCTACACTTCCCTTTTCTCAGTTTTAAGATGATAGCAGTTTGATTAGAAAAACTCTGAAGTCCCAACTAACTTAATGTCTTAATGCCAGGTATTAACAGCTAATAAAGTTTCTATTAAAAAGAAAAAACAAACTGATATCACAAAAAAGATTCCATAACAGAAGGAAAAAATTAACATTTTATTCATTCTATTCTGTGGATGACTATCTATGTGATTCTAATCAAGTCACCAGAACTTTTTTGTTACTACTTTAGTCTGTTTTTGTTACTCTAACAGAATACCTGAGACTGGGTAATTTATAAAGAAAGAAAGCTTATGTAGCTCATGGTTCTGCAGACTATGAAATTCAGGGGTATAGGCCCTGGCTTCTGGTAATATAACATAGAGAAGATAGGGAAGGTCCAAGGAGAAGTGGACACACGTGAAGAGACAAAATCCAAGAAGCATCCTGGCTTTGTAACACGCCACTCTCTCAAGAACTAATCCATTCCCCTAAGAACTAAACCAACCTTGCCAGAGTGAGAACCCACTTACTACCATAAGAATGGTACCAACCTAAGGTGACCAGATTTTAACACAGGTAAAGCGGGACACCATTGATGGGGGCGGGGCAGGGGAAGGGTATGTTCTTGATTAAAAATTGGGTGTATATGGAGCAACAAAAATTTTCATAGAACACAAAAATAGTATTGTAATTTTTTTTTAATTTCAACATAAGTACAATTTACAAATATAATACATTAAAAAAAATTATTATAGGGCAGCGCCTGTGGCTCAAAGGAGTAGGGCATAGGTCCACCTGGGTGACCTTGCCCAGGAGGGGAGTAGGGAGTTTACATTAGCCTTTTCATTTCCAAATGAAGCTACATTAACCTCTTCATTCCCAAATGGAGTTACATTAACCTTTTCAGCCGTATATTCCCTTCCATTTGTCCCGCCCTTCCCTAGATTGTCGTGCATTCTGTCCAAAAATCGGAACGTTTTTAAAACGCTGTGGGATGTGGGACAAATTGTTAACAATCGGGACTGTCCCACCAAAAGCAGGACGTCTGGTCACCTTATACCAACCCACTCACAAGAGATGAGCCTCCACAACCCAAGAACTTTCCACTACGCCCTACCTCCTAACACCACCACACTGAGGATCCAATTTCAACAGGAGTTTTTGAAGGGACAAAAATCAAACCATAGAAGTTGCCTTCTCAATAAACTAAAGATAAAACATCACATTTTTGCATGGAGGGAATGGGCTATATAATTTCTTACGGCTTCTTCTGGGTCTGGAATTGACTACATGATGGCTTACTTTATGCTCATATATCAGAATCCTTTTTAAAACAATAACAACAAAACTGAAGACTTAGAAAATTACAGGTCTATTATATACTGAATTCTAGGATGATGATGTAGTGAGTTGAAATGTATCCCCTCAAAACATACACACTCAAGTGCTAACCCCTAGTACCTAAGAATGTAACCTTGTTTGGAAATACGGTCTTTGCTAATGCAATTAAATTAAGATGAGGTCATACTAGATTAGTGTAGACCCTAAATCCAATGACTTTTGTTCTTTTGTTCTTGTGTACGAGGGCGTACACAAGGCAGAAGATCATGTGACAACAGAGGTAGAGAGTACAGTGATGTAGCTACAAGCCAAGAATTGCCAGGAACCACCAGATGCCAGGAAAAAGCAAGAAAGGACCAGAAGGGAGCCTTCCCACCCTGCTAGCATTTGATGTTGAACTTCTAGCCTCCAAAATTCTGACAGAATAAATTCTGTTTTTACAGTATCATTAGGAAATTTAAAAAGATGATCACTTTAGTACAACAAGAGATAGCCAGGTAAATAAAATAGTTATTACAAGAATTACAAGAAATATGGTGTCTTAGTGAAACCAAAAGACTGACAACATGACAATACCTAAGTTTATTTTTTAACTTAAGCTTTAACGATATTGAAAAGTAGTGCTTTTGAACAAAATATAAAGCACAGGCTACTATCTTAACCATCTACCGCTAATTTGCTTTGAAAATATACAATCCATTTGACTTCTGAATGTATCAGTTCTCTTTCCAATGAAGTGAGATTTAACATACTAATCTGCCTGCAACAATGCAAAGCATTTCTGAAAAAAATGTTTTTGCACTCTGATTAAGAAGTGAAAATAATAAAAAACAATAATTTGTCTAATTATTATTTTCTTAAATTAGCAAGAATATTTAACCTCTTCAAGAAGCTTATATGTGGACAGAATGTTTCATACTACTAAAATTATCCCTTAAAAGTAGTAAAACAAAAGAAAATACCCAGCAAGTGAAACAAAGCTAACAGAACTACTGAGTTATATTTATACTTAAAATCTTGAACTGTTGAAAATCAAACATAACAGATAATACTGTTTGTACTAAGCCCAGATAGTATACTTTAGACCAATATTTTCAACTCTAGTTGCACATTAGAAAGATCGCAGGGGATTTAAATACAAATGCTGATATGCAGGGCCCTCCCACAGGCAGGGCTATGGCCTATGGCACACACAGCTTTTGTTCTGCACCAGAGAGAAGCACCATTAAAACAATGCCATGCAATTTGTAAGATGTGAGGAAAAAAACTAAGTGGTACTAAATTAAACCTTAAATCAAAATCAGTTAACCATTTCTCAAAATCAAACTTCAGCTCTTGGGGTTGCTTTTATTGAGCAACCACTGATTAAACAGCATCGTGAGTGTGCTCTGGGAGACTGCCTTCTCTTCCTTCATTGCATAGGGTCCTATTATTTATTTAGCATGTTATAATAAATACAGTATTTTAAGGTTGGATATCTTTCATGACATTAAGGAATTACTTGGGGCTTGTATCAGGGTGGTCATGGTAATATAGCAGCATTTTATTTTTAAAGAAATTTTACCTTTTAGAGATACACAATTCAATATGTAGAACTATGAATAGAATGACTGGATTCTGCTTCAATATAATCCTGGGTGGGAAAGAACAAGGCAGACTTCAGATAGAACAAGAGTGGCCATTTATTTATACTTGTTGAAAGGTAAATAGGTTCATTATTTATTCCCTTATTTTGTATATAAAGTGATTCATAATGTGTTAAGTCATTCAGATCAAAAACAGGAAACTCACTGTCCCTACAATAAACAAGGTGTCTTTACCAAAATAGAAAATACACTTAGGATAGATAGAACTAGCCCAAGGAAAGAATCAGGTGGGTATACTTCAACTATATGAATAATAATTTGTTTGAAAATAACTGTCAGTCACTGAAATCTTTTGATAACTGAACCAAGGTGATGCCTAACATGCTGTTACTCATGGAAGTTGCTGGGGGGCGGGGGGGGAGGAGGCTGAAACAAAGGAAACCAACAGGCACATTTTATAACACACCAGACATAATATGGGCAAACTCATCATATCCAAAAAGTATACATTCCAAGGACTTTAGGTTAGCTGTGAATGCACAATACACTACTAATAATTATTGATGTCTTAAAAAGAATTAGGTAAAATTGATACCATTTCCAAATAATAAACAATGATAAAAGCAAAATTTTTAACAAGGTGAGAGAAGCGTGGTACATAAGATACAGAGGAAAGGAGTAAGGAGGACGTCCTTCTAAGGTACAGCTGAAAGTGTTCAGAAGAGTGAAAAGGTTAAGTAACACAACCTGGGAACAGTGCTACACTATTTCTACAAAGAGAACCAGGCGAACTGGCATCCCTGGCAAGTAAACAGGTAGGGACCGTCATCAACCACAGTTGTTCCTCACTGCTTTCTTCTCTCATCTAATCTTTACAGTTCCAATCCTGGATTTTAACACCTTATAGGAAATTCGTGTCTAATGAAATCATTTTTCTCATTGCATCTGTATTCCCCAAACTAGAGTTTTTCTGCCAGGGAACTAGCAAACAGTAAAAGCTCTCTGCACATTGCCATTGTATCACTGAAAAAGAAGTCTCAGTATTCTATCATATAGATTCTATTTGCCACTTTAAATACTCTCTGATGTACTTTAAATTCATTACAGCTATGTATTTTGCCACTTCTAAAATAATCCAAAAAAAATAAAAACCATTAAAATAGCCACCTTCTCTAGGGCTAGAAAATGAAGTATCATTGTTTTTCTATATATATGTTATCTGTATATGAACACATTGGAATACTGTACCCAGAAAAAAAGTGTGTCATGAACTTTATTGATATTTTTTAACATCATCATTCATTCATGCAACTCATATTTACTGAAAACTAAGTATTAGGCCCTGGGGATAGTGGTGAAAAAGACAAAACCTCTGCCCTCAGGGAGTTTAGAAATAATAAAATATTTCCAGGGCAAATCTATGATGACCTTTGCTTATAAAAGTTCGAGAAATGTGCAAAACTCAATATCATGAAACACCAAAATAAAACTAAAGTACACTTTGCATACTGTCTTTTGAATTCAGTTGCTCAAGAATTTTGAGTTAATTGTTTACCTATAACTTTTTATCCTTTTCTACTCATCCACTCACAGACTCACCACTCCTTTACCATCACTAATATTAATACTGTCCAAGAGTAACAGAACAGGCAATACCACTTTGCAATGACAAAATTTAAAACATTATTAATAGCTATCTACCCAAAACTGTTTGCTACTTAGGGAGCTATTCTGGTAAAAAATACTTGAAGTAAAAGGTGAAAGAAATGAATGAAAAGAGAATTTAGAAAGATCTGGGAGAGGAAGTAGGGTTGTGAGGAGATAGAGTTGTTTATCTCAGGTAAGAAATAGAGTATCTAAGGAAAGAAAGAGGGCCAAGGAGCAGGTCAGGTTTCACCCTCTGCATCACGTGGGTCTAACATACTTCTACAAGTCGAATAGGACAGATCTTACCTTCAGCCTCAATTAGCAAAGAAAAAAATGTGCTTGGACATTTTTAAAAGAAATAGAAAAGAAAGCCTACTTCTACAGAAAAAAAAATGAAAAACTACTTTACAGAAGGTCTCTTCAAAATTTTGTACCTACTAGTAAGGCTTTCACATTATAAGTTTTAAGGATATATGCAAGCTAAATAATCCACACTAATGGAATGGCCAGTGGCACAAGTGACCTGAAATGGACAATGTCTGTTCTATTCAGAATTCTACTGTGAAAAAGAAAAGAAACTTTTATTATGTTTACTAAAATTCATATCAATTTCAAGAATATATATTAGAACATTTGTTTCCATTTATCTAATATTTTTGGCAGTTATGATGTTCAGCTCTTATTCTTTTATTAAAATTAACATGAGAAATATCATCATGTGCAGACATTCATAAAATTTTTTTCCTTGGGGCTTAAACAAAAAAATGATGCTATATATGTGAAATAACTTCTTTGTGTCAGAAAGTTAGCTATTCTGTCACAGGGAGGAAATGTTGCTTTTCCTTAAAAAGACAACATGCACCATCAAACCTTCAGATCCATGAGCCAAGCATACACTCTTTATTGTCTTTAAAAATTCTTTAGTCTTTACTAAATAAAGGTGCAATTCAATCTTCCTTTTTACCTTTTTCATACAGAGAATTCTTTCAAGATGTTTTCAAATCAAATACCTAGTGTCAAGTGTCTTATAAAGTAAAACGTATTACATAAATATTAGAAAAAAATGAATCAGTAGTAAAATATCTTTAATTGACTTCTCTAACTAGGGAAACATAAACCTGGGCACTATTTTAATTCATTACTACTCATACAATACTTGATTGCTGTTATTTACCTATAATTCAAAAATGATACCCAACCTGAAATAAATTAAAGAGAAAAAAAATCTACTAAAATCACCTTTATCATTTCTTCCCTTTCCATATAACTTTCAAACCACCATATGTGAAGCACAAATATAGCTATACATTATGGTTTGTGTCCAAACACTCTTTAAACATTGTTTTGATTAAAATATGGGCTGTCCCAAAGGTCACCATACATAGGACAATTAACAGTCTATAATTTTTATCTTTATATATCAACATGTAGAGAAATATTTTGTAAAATTGTGTAATAGTTTATAAATAAAGCTACATTCAGCTACAATTTCTTTTTTTTCTTTAATTCAGCTACAATTTCCCATTTTCCCTACATACATATGAAAGGTGACTTCTGGGACACCCTGTATTAATCCAATGTCATCTCTCTTACATTTTAAAATAGATTAATCAAAGACTAGAGATTAAATAGTTAAAAAAAAATAAAATCTCAAAGTAAATCAGTCACTTAGAAGAATAGTACAAATTCTAAGTATAACTGCTCAAACTCTAGGATATTTCACTCCCCGCTTTACAAAATATTCTAAAAGATTATTATTTCATTTGATCCCCACAACAAACCATGTGGATAAAAGGAAGCGTATTAATATTTATTTTCACTCATTTGCAGATTAAGACACAGAATTAGAGCGATTTACCTTGTCATGGGTGAGAAGCCGAACTGGGCTTTGAATTCAGCTCCTCTACCTTCCAGTCCAGTGTAGAATCTCTGAGTTCCTACATAATCATATATAAGAGGTACAGGAGAAAATGTCAAAACCCCAGGATTGCCCAATTACTGAAGGAATTCATACTGTGTAGGTGAATATTTGTAAGTCAGGATTAGCTCATATCCACGTGCCCAACCATGCTTTGGAGTTGTAAATCGGTAACACAAAATAGGTGAGAGAATAACAATTAATTGTCCATGTTTATGAAATATAATAGTTATTCTTGGGTAGATGTGTTTATCAACTAAGAAAAAAATAGTGCATGACAAATTAAAAAGTAAAACAAAAATGTTGGTAAATGTTGATGAGTACTAGCTGAATATTCAAAATTGCAAAGGTGGAAATACTGATTCAGATGGCATCATTTCATTACATCTATTAGAAGGAAGACTTTAGGTGACTCATATAGATAAATCTGGAGAGAAGGGATTTCCCCACCACCATCCTCTACTTTTTAAAATGTAAACCAAAAGTACTAAATAAAACCAGGCTACAAGGTATTATTAATTCAAAGATTTCTGCTATTTTTCTAAAATATAAGACCTATCAACTTTGTAACTATTCATGCCCTTAAAGCCTATACCCTTAAATAAGTAATGAAAGTATTACTTTGTTTCTATAATATAAAACACATGAGAACAGAATGTAAATATCCTGAATTCTCTAAGGTTTGACATAATCAATATCTGAAGCATTTATCATCAAAAATCATAATATTCAGGAGAACTCCCAGAACGTAGTAGCTAAGAAGCAGAGATAATGCAAATTCCTTAGTTTGTAGGGCCAGAGAAGGCTTAAAAATGCAATAACCTAACAGAAACCCCTACACATCAAAACTTTCTTTTTTAATAATTCTAACAGGCTGGTACTCACCACAACTCCTCTCAGATTTAGACATCTAATTGCGAACTGCATTTTTAATACTGGTTAATACATGTAAAACATATGCATGTTGAACATATTAAAGAATAAAAGTTTCCTGGGAGCTTTTTTCCATGGAAAAAAATAAAGAAAACTCAACACTGTTCAAGTGGATCACTACCATCTGCCAGCATTTTATCTAAAATAAAACTGATTGAAAGAAGGCAAATATTAAGATCACATTTCCAAAAGCCTGGATACTTTTCAGGTAGTTCAATTCTAAAATTGCCACAGTTTTCTACTCGTGCGTATGCATGTATGTATGTCTTCTTTTTTCTATGCCCAGTTCTAAATACCAAAATCAGAAAAAGAAAACAGTTACTTACATTAACCCTTTACAAATTAAACAGCTTCTAAATTTCAGAACAAACAAGACCTCAATTCTTAACCTATGCTTTTCTCTCTCTCTCTATTTTTTTTATTTTGTTTATTTTTGGTTTTTGTTATTTTGTTTTTGATACAGAAGGCTTACTCTGTCATCCTGGGTAGAGTGCCACAGCATCATAGCTCAAAACAACCTCAAACTCTTGAGCTTGAGAAATCTTCTTGCCTCAGTCTCCCAAATAAGCTGGGACTACAGGCATGCACCAGTACGCCCAGCTAGTTTTTCTATTCTCAGTAGAGACTGGGTCTCCATCTCACTCAGGCTGGTCTTTCACTCCTGACCTCAGGTCATCTACCCACCTCCGCCTCCAGAGTGACTACACATGTGAAGGGCTTTACCCAGCCTGCTTCTCTTATTTTTTTTTTGTTGTTGTTGTTGTTTGTTTGTTTGGAGTTCATTGAGGGCACAAAGAATTAGGTTACACTGATTGCATTTGTTAGGTAAAGTCCCTCTTATAATTGTGTCCCAAATAAAATATTAATGCCATTAAGTATCTTTGAAGATGAAAAAAAATAATAATGCTATTAAAATGACTGACAAGTTCTAACAAGCACTCTTTAAAAACTTACAAATTATATATAATCTCTTTACTCCCACCAATTACAATGGAATAGTAAGTCCAGGATTCCCAAACCTTTGTAGTAATGACACTAAGCTATTGCTAGGTTTCTTGGAAGCAATCCTCCTACAAAATGGTATAAAAATATTTTTTCAATATTTCAAAGTCAGTTAATTTTGTTCTAGGTTCTAAAAAGTTAAAAACTCCCTTTGAGAAAATTAATGATACTCAGCAATGTTACAAAAGGAAAGCTAAGAAGCATTACAATGGAATGAGAAATTCCGTGATACAATTGCTCCAGGTAGAGACACACACACACACACATGTCACATATATGCCATGTTTGCTCCTCACTTGTGCATCAGAATTATATATATTTTGCAGGATCTAATGCAGCGTCCTTAAAATTTATATTGGCTAACCATCAATATGATGTACACTTTCAGGTATAAACAAACTTTATGCAGCATATTGAATTCTTCTGTGCTTGGCTCTTCTTTGATGCATAGGAAATGCAGGGGTACCAGTTTTTCTCTTGTGGTGGCACAAAAAGTTGATTGTAACTTTATTTGCTAAAAACCTGGGGCAGTTCATGGTATTACTGACCATTAGTCCTAGACCATTAGTCTATTGAAGATTTAAAAGTTTTATTACAGTATTAACTTAATACCCACATGTGTGTTAAGTCTCTAACACCACGTAATTCAACGGATTTCTTGCGATGGTAATTATTATTGTGCACTTAAAATGCAACAAAGCAATGATTTCCCTCTTCTTACCCAGAAATCCTATTCTGAGGTATGGTACCCATTCTCAACAGTGTATTCAAGGTTCAAATCATACTTTGTGTATCTGGTTACAAATTTTACATCGCATTTAATTTGACAATATAAATTCATTTGATTTCAAAAACATACATTCACGCCTTGAATTATACTGGATTTTATGAAATTTTTTTAAAATTTAAGTTTATGACAGAGAAAAACAATAACAAAAACTAATTCACATTCTTAGCTACATGCATTTTCTAAAAATCTTGGAAACCACCAAAATAGTTTATATACAAATAAACACCTGTATCAATACTGGATACACAGAGAAATTACGGGCTAACGTCCTCCACCCCCACATTTTAGATTTACTACTGTAGTGAAAGACATATTACCAAGTAATTGGTGGATTTTCCTAGAAAAATACCAGTACATGGCTGCTTCATAAATGCCAACTCAAGTGAACCTTGTCTAAATGGTATCAAAAACAGATAAACAAAAAGACCCCAATTATATAAAGAAGAAGAAATTGAGTTTCTAAGGCATGCTTCCTTTTCACCATTTTAATCCTTTGTGCCTGGCATGTAGTGTTATTTCATCAAATGTATGCCCGTTATTCAGACTACTGAGGTAGAAATGGAATTTTCTGAATTACAGTATTTACCAAGGAGACAGGCAAACACAAGCTTTACTCCTTTAGTCTCACTTTTGGATCTCGCATAGTATATGAACTACACAGATGTACTTCATACATAACCTTTGGGGGGGAACTGGAGGATAAGTTTGAGAAGTTCTACCAAATAATGAATCACTTATTGTGCGTGTATTCATATATATAACCACATGTTCGCATGATGAAGTTGTATAATGAAGCATTTCTCAGGTGTATGAACATCATAGAGTGTACACACAAACCCACATGATATCTAGAATATACGGGATAGCCTTGCTTCTAGGTTATAAACCTGTATAGCACATTACTGTACTGGGCACTGTAAAGATATGCTGTTATAATCTTCAGGGACCACTGTCATCTATGTCATCAATTGTTGACCAAAACATCATTACGTGGCACATAACTGTACATACTTGCATGGTGTGTACATATAGACATATATGTAATATTTTATTTAAGTGAAAGAAGCACGTATTACACTACATTCTCAAATAAAAGTTTCACTATATTAAGCACATGGAATAACTTAAAATGCTGCCAAAGCAAACTTAAAGTCAACATAATGAGTAAATATGAATGATTTATTAATACTTCTAGCATTTCTATTTTCTAAAATAATTATCATTAAAGTAGTTTAATTGTGACCTCTATGATTTTGATAAATTATACCCAAAATTGTTTTCTCAGACAGGACAAAGGTAAGTTCAGTTCAGCTTCTAGAAACATTCCATAGCTAGTGAAATGCAAACAACACAAATTTCATTCATACTGCTAGCTCCCTTACTCCACTCCATTCACTCTATCGTTGTTCTTATTCAGATTTCACTATTTCTCTGTTAGAGGTTTAGAATCCAATGCCTGTCCCTAATCTTACCAATGATATCCATTCTCTATTGCTCTATTCTCTCATGCTATCTAGTTTTCCTTACCTTACTCCCATATTTGACTATAGCAGTCATCATGGTTTGCTTGCGAAACATCAATCCCTTTCCTTACATATCAATATAATTTTCCTTTTCCTATCCTGAACTCAGCAGATCTGGTCTGGATGGGACTGACTCCTCTACCTGATTTCAAAGTGGTGATGTAACCCAGGCCTGGACAATTATGGTATTAGGTATCTTTTGCCACAGTAACAAGTTCAAAGTCCACATTTAAAATAAAATCCTAATTAGCCTTAGGATATGTTGGAATTACTGATACGTTATCTAAGCTGACCTCTGGGAGTGATCAATGTGAAGGGAGCGCCTGCTCCTGCACACAGCCACACCAGGAAAGCAGAGGTGAGAAGGCAGACCTCGTGACACATTTGAACCCTGAACCCAGCCTGGGACCCACCTCTGTTACCCACCCTGGGACTTACTTATGGGACCACATCACATATGCAGCCCGTCACTGACCAAAACATCATTATGAGGCACATAACTCTGTGTGTGTGTGTCTGTGTGTAAATATATATTTTCCATTACGTTTACATAATTTTGAATTGGGTTTCTATCACATGCTACTAAGAGAGTCCCAAGTAATAGAGCCTTCAAAGAACATCCATTAAAGAACACCCATTAACTAAAGTATCATAAAAGCTCCCCAAATTCTTAACCTTGAACTTGAAAATATACATGAACTAGACTAAATCTACCTGTCATTCCCACCTGATCTGCCACAACTCCTCCAAATTCAGAATACGTTCATATGAACCAAACTTGCAATGTTCCCAAAATTTCTCTATTTTTCCTGTGAACTTATGTCCATAACACTTCGTTCTCCTACAGTGCTGTTCCATTTCATCTCCGTCTATGAAAATCTCTAACATCCTCTTAGGTCTAGCTCAAAATTTGCTGAACAAGAATTAAATCCTCTCCTCTGTACTTCTTTAGTGATGACTGTCCTCAGTATAGTCCTGTGTGAGTTCTGTGCTAACATCATAAGTATATGGCGCACATACCCTATGCCCTGTGGAGTCAGAAAGCTAACACGACAATCAAACATATTCTCTTTGAAAGGCAAATAATTATGAAATGCTGAGGATGAAATAAGAAATCTGAACAAATAAGAAGTCACATTATAGTGATTCCAAAGATAAAAGGGCTGTTAGAATTATTCCCCAAAAGTCACAAACTCTAAAAATAAAAGTTAAATATAAATTTAACAAAAAAATTCAGGAGATGAACAAATAATATTAGGAAAAAATCTCTCAGTTAAATGAAGCAGTGGCTGATAAAAATGCTGAATGAGGCCAGGCACGGTGGCTCACACCTGTAATCCCAGCACTCTGGGAGGCTGAGGTGGGTGCATCACTTGAGCTCTGGAGTCTAAGACCAGCCTGAGAAAGAGCATAGACCTCATCTCTACTAAAAACAGAAAAACTAGCCAGGCATCATCGCTGGTACCTGTAGTATCAGCTACTTGGGAGGGTAAAAGCAAGAATATGGCTTGAGCCCAAGAGTCTGAGGTTGCTGTGAGATGTGATAATGCCAGACACTGTACTCAGGGAGACAGAAGTACAGGTTGAATAAAAGACAGGACAAATTTGTCCTTGGTGTTAGAATTCCCTAAATCTTGGTTTTGATTTTAATTCTTTGTTCACGACATCACAGACCTCAGTGGCAGATGAAACCATACGCCTTCAGTTAAAGATTAAAAAAAAAAAAAGACTCTATAGTTAAAAAGTGATTTTTTTTTTCTGGTCAAACAATTAATGGTAGAGCTGGGATTAGAACCCAAGACAGCTGTTTCCCCTACTATGTTGTTTCTTTCAAACACAAGTGTTTATTATACTTTTCATAAATGCCTTATGTATATGTACAATTAAAAATATTTTATTAAAGATCATTTAAAGATTCATTTTTGAACGGATTCTAAGCCAAAGGCTACAAACATAAAGGACTAGATGGAACACCTAAGAAACATAAATATGAGAACCAGGTTGCTATAAAACAGTGGAGACTAACAGCACTGGTGACCAAAACGAAGAATGCCTATCAGTCTAAAAGCACTAATAACAAAAAAAAGTTTCAACAATTGCAGTGGCCAAGAAAAATACCTCTTTGGGCCAATTCCTAATCTTTCATTTATTCTGCTATTTTCTGTACCATAAATTTTAAAAACCACTGTTCATGGGTGGCCACTGCCAAAATTAAAAAGTTTTCAAACACAATCACATGAAATTTTACCCCAAATCATGGGCATATTATAGACTTCAGACTTTCTTGAACTGAGAAACTTTGTTTTTCTAGAAACACTTGTATATGAGGGAAATTCCAGAATATTATATTTTCTTTTATCAAAATTTATATAATAGATAATGGCTGCTTTCATAATCTGATTAACATAACTTATAAAAATAAGTAAATAAATATGTATGGAATACTTTAGTTTAATCCAGTAAAACAGAGTAACACAAGCCGTAAGTGTCTCTAAGTAGCTTCTAAGTCAATCTTAGATCTCTCTAGACAAAGGATACGGATAGCTCTCACAGCAGAAAAAAATAGGCAAATTACCAAAGCAAATGGAAACTATATTTTGTCAGTATTTTCAAACCCTATTAAGTCATTCATTCGACCATATTTACTAAGTAGCTACTATCTGCTAGGCAGCATGGCTGGTACCGCAGATAAAATGGTAAACAAGACAAATATAGGCCACACCATCATGAAACTTAGAATAAGACAAACACACAAAATAACTGTGAGTTATATAAATGTTATTAACAGAAGCAGGAAAAGGGTGACAAAATAGAGGTCTTATTTTAGATAGGGAGCTAGGAATACCTCTCTAAGAACAGGCGATTATAGCAGAGTCTTGAAGGATGGGAAGGGGAAAGCAAGGAAGAACAAGGGGTGTGTGGTGGGAGCTTGAGCGGTGCCAGCAAAGAGCCTAGCAAGTAGTAACAGGACCCGGGGCTGGAAAAGAGCTTGACGTATCCGAGTGGAGTGAGTACTCAAGGCCAATGCTGCAGAGTAACAGGCTGCCTGGGTGGGAGATGAGGGTGCAGAGGCAGGCAGGGCCCGGGTCAAGTAGACCACAGCATGTCATTGTGCATACTCTGGATTTTTACATATGCAATGGGAAATCACTGATGGGTTTTCAATCAGGGATTGCTGAATAATAGCTACGAGTATCAGCAAGTGGATAAGGCACTAAGCTTTCTTTCAATCAACAAAGGGTTCACTAAATGATTCCTGTGTGTCAGGGCTGTATGTCCAAGTTTTTAAAGTTTGGCTTTATACCACCAGTGCTAGCATAGGCACTGGTCTTGATATGAAAGCTTTTAATAAATGCTGATGGAGGAAAAGAATAGTGGAAACCAGCTTAACCAGTGTGGCTGTGGGGGGAGAGGTGTTTGCTCAAATCATCGCATGTACCCCTATGCTCTCATGATCACCAGAATTTCTCCTAAAGAAGGGCTATGTTAAATTTCTATCATCAGTATGAGATGATGAGCAAAGAGAAATATAGGAGAGATGTTATTGAGAAAAATTCACTAAAATACAGAATTATGTTCTTTAGAAAGCTAAAGGATGAAATGGACATGAATGCTCCTTTGTGAGCAGCAGCTCTGACACAGCTGCGTTATCTTTGTCCATCCTGTGAACGCACACCCAGGCCTGAACGACAGAGCAGTGCAAACAAAGCAAAGATAGACAAGTTAGTTAGAGGATAAGACAATGTGCCCCAAGAAGGTAACAGGCCTAATCTGACCCCAGGGGAATAAGAAAGCATGAAAGCTTCCTCAAGAAAGAGTAAGGAAAGGAAAGGGCCACAGAGTCTTTGCATTGTAGCTTTGGAGGTCCCAAATACAGCAAGTCAAAGACTGAAATCCGTGCATACTCACCATGGCAAAAGCACACATACTTTCACAACTAAGATCTTAATTTAAGGAGAAAATCTTTCTCAAATAAATACGAACTAATGTTGAAGATGGAAATAGAATTAAAATATCTTTCATTTTGCAAACGTGTTTCTTCCATGCTATGGAGACTAATCATGATGAAAATATTCTTAACACCTAAAAACAACTAGATTAAACATGCTCTAAAATAAGTCTAATGGTTTCAATTGTTATATCAGAAACAACCATGTTACTTACAGAAGGGAATGATGAAAGGCCTTACACTACAGTCAAAGCTGTTTTATACAGCAGCACGTTTTCCCCCCATTTGGGGGTGGTTTCTTCTGTTTTCTTTTTTCCTTTGCAATTTCATTCATTAAAAATAATGATTTTTCTCCCCTCTTTAAAAGTGTAATAAACATTCAGTTTATCTTTTAAAATATACTTGTCGAATTTTAAAAGGTAAATACATGAGAGATTTACCATAGAGGTCTTTAAGGTAAAGAATCTGTTAGAAATAAAGTCTTACATCCATATGAACCATTACCTAGGAAGCCATATAGATGTGATATTTTTTTTATTATAAAAAATAATAAATATATAAAATATATAAAAATAAAAATATATTTTTATTATTTATTTTAAATACACTACAAGGTATATTAAAAATGTACTCTTAAAGTTGCACTGTATTACTTCACTCTTTGGAAGCAATGGTTTCACAGTGTCTTCTACTAACTAACTACACAGACATCTCTGAATTAGCAACTTGTGGTGAGAATAAACTAAGAACTCTGTAACAAGAAAACTTTTTTTTTTCTTACTGGAATTTTGCACTCTTGAGAGCACTGACAGAGAAATACACAAAAAAAATGGAAAAGGTGAAGCCTATAAACCTTCTTTAAGGACCAAGTTAACCGGTTAAGCTTTCCTGTGAAGAACCCATGTGTGGGGGGCATGTGCACCCACGTATGTGTATATGACCGAGAGAGGCAGGGACAGAAACTAATTGCCTGGCTGCTTACCAGTCTGAAGAATTATCCCCTTTGTACTGTTGTGGTCAGCTACATTTTCAACACAAAGTCCAGATGCTAAAGTGAACAATACTCTCAATCAGAGGAAGCATCACTGAAATGAAATACTGGGAAGGAAGACTTAAGGGCCATACAAACCTAGAAGGCTGCTCTATGTGTGGCTAGACAGGACAGCAGGATGGTTAAAAAAACAATCATAAGAAAATCCCCCAATAAGGCAGTATAGGAGAGGGAAACTCGTTAGCTAAATGCTGAGGAATGTTTCAGCCAAGTCTCACAAATGGTGAGATTATGGGATGCTACACTGCACCTAATGAAAAAGTATTTATACAGTGACAGAACATCTTCCAAACCTGGAGAAGGGCACACAACTAGTAATGACATAAGGCTAGTGAGCTGAGCAATGGAATGCTACCTATAGTCAAACTCATAAAACAGAGGATAACAGTGGGAGGATAATTTGGAAATGGCGCATCACAAACAGAGAATGTTATTTGTATATTCATGAGTCCACCCTATGCAAAGAAAAAGAAACCATCTATGTAGACCTTACTTGTGTTTAAGAAAAAGCCTCAAAAGAGGAAAACTCAAATGACCTGTAACTTCAAAGGCTGAAAATGAGGGGATATTACAGATTCACAGACTTAGAAAAGTACCTGGTTTCCAGCCTTCAGCCTCCAACAAGATTCAAGAACTGTAATACTTCTCAAGACAGGGAGAAGCACCACACCCACTTGTAATGGCAAAACCCAGTGATATATTTTTGATGAACAGAGGTACTTATGTTTAATTTAATTAATTTATACCCTGCCTCAGCCTTAGTTAAGATAGCATAGTACTTAAGAAGATGAGCTAAAAAAGAATGAATAGCATTATGTGTTTGCAGATGGATCTCAAATGACATATCCTCCATTAACTAGCTACGTAACCCAGGATGAGTCACATGGTTCCTCAGTTTCCTCTACTGTAAAAGCAAGATAATAATACCTAACTTCTAGGTCTATAAGATGCCTACCACTTGGAAGCATTCACTATGCTAGCGATTAGTATTATTAATCTCTAAATTTTATTAATTATTATTATTTAATCCCTCTATATTTTGTACTATGGAGATATCAAACAACTGTCCTATGTAAGACTAACAATATTTCACCTACCTACTTATTCTTAAGTCGTCATTTACTTTTATACTTCCAACTATCATGCACACTGATAAAAAAGTATTTTCATGATTAAAACATTATTCAATTGTTCAGAAAGGTATATTTTAATAATACTGTATTTTAAGAATAAAGTACTACTAAATTACTCACAAAGATACTTTTAACAGGAGACAAAAATTCAAAATAAGATATAATTGCCAAGCAAAGTAAAATTTAAATTATTCATTTAGAAGTGACAATAGTTGGAGAAACCACCCTTATTAATTAAATCTGTACCCGCTGGCTTATCCATACTTTTATTCACAAGGGCTAGCTACAAACAACAGACATATACCTAGGTAATTCATATCATCTAAAAATGTTCATTTTCCCAAAGAAAATTATATTCAATGATTCACAGGGGAGAGGGGAATCATACTTCACAAGACAGGGAATCTGCAAAGTAAAAGACCTTAGTCATGGTACCATTAAAAAACAAGGCAAATCATAATTAAAGTATAAACAATCAACTATCACCCTAAGCTTTAATTTCACTTTAAGCATTACTTGACCTGACTAAAATTTCATTTAATTTAATTTCTATCCAACTATTAGCTTTCCTTGTACCTCTACAGACATTAAAAAAAGGTTGGCCATGTGGGTAAGATATCATAAGGATAATTAGCTCTTACTAATGGTAAAATTTGTATTACTAAAGATAAAACAGAAAACCTAAAAAATAAATAAATAAATAAACTCATTCCAAACAGAAGTTTGGAAAGAGACAGGGTAGCAGCAAAACAATCCTGCACAAGGACCCTGCCTCTGTCTTTTAGTGGAAAGTTAGCTGGTCAATCAAAATATCTAATGATTATAGGTCTATTTGGATTTTGATTTCAAATCAGGTTTTATAAGTTATATTTTACTAAGAAATGATCCATTCTGCCTTATTTTTCAGATACATTAATATAAAAGAATTCAGAGCATTTCCCATTATGATTGTTAACTGCTATTATTGTTAAATTAGTTATATTCTATTTTTTGTTCCAAAAATAATTTGTATCTTTAAAAAAAAAAAAATCAATCATGTCTCTGGTTTACCTATTCAATTATTTCAAAGTAACTACTCTTAGTTTGTTCATCTCCATTATACATTTGCTATCAATTTCATCATTTTCCATTTTTTCCTTATTGTTACCTTCCCACTACTACTTCTAAATCTAACTAAGAGGGGCTCTGTCCTGGGCCCCAGATTGGAGGGCTTTGCAGGCCCCATACAAAAAAATAATACTATTAGTAAATTCATTAAAGATGGTCTGGGCATGTGTGTCACTCTGGATGCAACCCACACTGTGATATGAAATATTTTCATTATGATTCAGTTCTGTGTTTTAATATGCATGATGATTTCTTCTTTGACCCATGAGTTATTGAGAATTATACTTTTTGCATTTCCTGACATAGTGGATCTTTAAGAATCTTTGTTGACTTTTCTTCTGCATATACTTCAGAATGATTTCATCTGTATGTTTTTAATATCCCTTCTTGTTTGTTTTTAAAAATAAAATAAAATACCATGTGTGAAGGGCTGCTCCCACCCTGCTGTATGCTACTCCCCCAGGCAAAGAGCTGCAGATACAGGCAGTAGGAAGCTGGCCGGGGCACAAAGGAAGGTCCAAGGAATACAGGCAGGGCACTCATAGCCTGGGCTACTCTTCCCTGGGCAATTATTTTTATTCATTTCTAGTGTAATTTTCCATTATTTTGTTCTTATATCTCTCATTATACCAATGACGGCACATAATAAGACTGCTCTATATCTTACTTTTTGTTACTTAATACATCTTAGAGAACATTTCATAAGAGTATAGAGAAAACTTCCTCCTACAAGTTAGAGTTATACAATATTTTAAGAATGTAACAATTTATCTAACCACCCCTTTGTGAAAAGGCAACCATAGCTTCAAAGCAAGATTACCACTCTAATGTACAGTTACTTCTTCATTTTTCCTCAGCTATAGGTTTAAAAAGAAATTAGTCATATTTTACAAAGCATTTATAGATGTTTGGTAAACAAAGTGTTTTCCAGGTGATTTGGTAGTTGTACTGTGCAAAACAGAAACTTAATCAGGATCTTTGCAGCCTTCTGTTATGGCCATCTGGGCATTTTGTCCTCCTATTTGTACCTCATAGTCACAGAAATATTACACTACAGTCAAAATGTAGGAAAGGCGAGATGGCTTTCTTCTTTTGTAAGGAAAATAAAAAAGCAAAAACCATTTTGCTAGAAGTACCTCTAGAAGTCATCCATTTAACTCTAGTTTGCTAGAACTTGAGGATTAACCAGCCCTAGCTGCAAAGGAAGTTGGGGAAATTTGGCAAAGGAACAGGATCGTCATGACTGACTTAAGTCAATCTAGCTTAACACCCAGGGGTTGGGTGCACTTATCCATCCCAAAGAAAACTGATTCTATTACAAAGAAGAAGGGCTGTTAAGTAGGCAATGATCAGTATGTGCCACAATACCTCAGATGAAACAGAAAATGTAATTGTAAGCATCTGAGGGTAAAAAAATGATTTTAAATAAGAGATTCTTTCAGTTCAGTAAAAATACTACAGAAAGAAAAATAAATGAACTATCCTTAATGCCTAGTCTAAGGTACATTCTAAGAAAGTAGAAATGCTTCATCCAGAGACAAATCACACACATTTGAGAACACAAAATTTAAGGCCTTTCTTCAGACCCCATATTCAGAAACCCGTTGTCTGTATCTAGTGAAGTTTCCAGAAGGTAAACTTTTAATATAACCTAAGAATTATAATTATCTACTACTGTTGAAAAAATTACTTCTTGAGCTTTTGTATTCTAAAATAAAACCGAACAACTCTAATAGGAATCATGGTGTATTTTCTTTAGTTGTCAAGATAATGAAGATTCAAACTGATTAATCAGACTGAAGAATTTATTCTTTTAATAATAAAATATTTTCAGATAATAAGCTTATAAGATTCCGTGTACTGAAGCTAAAAAAACTACATATGTTCCTGCATATGAGGTCTTTCTCAAAAGACACATTCCTACTAGTTCACAGCATTCCGCATAGAAAGTAATATTGGTGGTTAATCATTTCACCTCTACAAATTTTGACGATTTCAACTGCCAAATATACAAATAGAATAAGTGACTGAAAAGCAAAAATTTTTCATTTCTTTAAAAGTTCAAATTTCTTATCTTTAAAAGATCAGATATCACAAAGATAAGATTAACCTGGTATAGCAAATGTGGCTCTTGCAATTCAATCTAGAGTTGACTAAGCATATCTTTTAACTTAAACCTAAGTTTAAGTTGCTGCTATTTTTCAAAAAATATTGAAAAAAGCTATTTGGTTAAAAGAAGATAAGTTATCATTGGTCAAATATAACTAGAAATTAAACTGGTGAGGTATATCTTGTAAAATCTGATTAGTTTAATACAGTTAACCACAGAGATTCAATGGCCAATTGAAAGATAATAAGACACCAGTGTTAGGTATTGGAAGTTACAGCTTTGAGAAGACAAAGAATTATTATATAATCTTTCCATGGTCTTCCTCTCAAATAAGACTACTTCAAAGAGAATTGTGACACTATCCTTCAAATGCTTCAGAAAAGCCAAACGCACAGAAATGTTCATATGCTATCGAAATACATATATCCAGGATATATTATGCTTCAGAAAAGCCAAATGCACAGAAATGTTCATATGCTATTGAAATACATATATCCAGGATAGAATAATATAATTCTGAAAAACTACATAATCAAAATAAAATCAAACAACAGATAATAGAACTAGCTCATTTTAATGTTCAAAGCATCGTAAAAAATGTTGTATTATATTCCATGAAATATGCCATAAAGTGAAAATGAAATGAAATGAAATGAAAATAGACCATAAAGTCAACTGGATTACTTGACCTTAAGTTATATTACACAATTGATTTTGCAAAAACACAATTCAATTAGATGTGAAAGCAACTATCAATAGTCAAATTTTACCACAGCAATGGCCTTATCATTACCTTTATAATGTTTATATTAGAATTTTTCATATTATTAGTGAATCAATAATAACACTTTATGATATCAGAATGTAAAACATTAAATTATGTAAGCAAGAATATACTTTACATTTGAAAAATACAAAATCCTCAATATACACAAAAACAGCCTTTTACTCTTTAAAATCCCACATAATGTGACTAGAGTGCATCTTGCTTCTTCATCTGACAATGTCAACTCTCAGAGGTAATGTGTGGTTTTCATACACAAAATGAGTTATTCTCTGAATCCCCCAAATTACTACTAAGAACAGAAATATACATTTAAATCACAAGCTACTATCTTTCTGTGGTTGCTCTACATTAGAAGCAAAAGATGGGCTCTATCCCACCAGATCTGGGGATGTGGCACCTGTGACTGGCCTGGCTGTGGACGGCTTCATGCAAGAGAAGTGCCCACAGCAGGCAGCAGGTGCCCCCTCACTTGGAGACTGCACTCGTGGAGGTTCCACCCTGATGGAGGGACAGCTGCTGCTGGAGGATGATTTTACAGTCCAAGATATAATCTATCTTGGTGAATGTTTGATGTGCACTGGAATAAGAGTACTCTGTCAGAGGCAGGATGGCTGACTGGAGCCAGCTTTCCACAAAGGCTCCTGTCCAGAAGGAGAGCTAAAGGACAGAAGTTTAGCAAAGTAAGCTGATGGTTTGGAGCTGAGCCAAGAGAGAAGATTGAAAAACGCAAATCAACCCTGCTGAGCTGAGCTGTGACCCCAAGGATACAAACAATAGGTACAAGATCCATCATCAAGCTGAAAGGAGTCCCTTCCACCAAAAGAACAGCTTGTAATATACTTTCTACAAACAAGTGAGCAGAGTTCAAACATCTTCTCATTTTATCCCATGGGAGAGACACTCTATAAAAACCAGACCTCCTTCCCCTACTAGGGTGCCATGGCACTCTCCTGCCAGGCATAAAACTAAAACTGTATATATTCTCTACCTGCAGTTCTGAACTTCCAGCACTCCCCTCCACTCTCACCACAAGGTCTGGAAGCCTGTCCCCCATGGAGCCAAGATTCTTGGGTATTTTCTCAAGAGGTGTAGACAGGGCGTGAGCTATTGCAGGTCTGTGCTGATTCTGTGGCAGTAAGAACAATACGGTTGTCTGAAAGAATCATATGGGAGTAGGAAAGGCAGTACCCCATGGCACAGAGCAGCAGAGATAGCAGCGGGAAGAACAGGGCTCACAACCCCTGGAGATATTTTAGAGAGACACTCCCTGTCTCTTTGGACAACCAGAGAAAGCCTGGCATATTCTCTAGTGGCAGACACTGGCAGAACACATCTGGGACCATGAAGCAGGCATGTCCCTGCCTGGGTAGGGTACCTGCCTGGGTAGGGCATAGGGGATGTGGTGGGGAGGTAGAATAGACGACTCAGGCACAAAGATGGCATACTACCAGAGTGTGACTGAGCCAGAACAAGTGCTTCAGTGACCCTAAGAATCACCTAGCCCCCAGGGGATCATAGCTGAGACAAAGGCAGGTAGCCAGAGCCTGGAACTCAGAGCGAAGTGTGAGCTCTAACCACACCCACCCCAAAACAGACTGCAGTGGAGACAGGTACACCAGCTCCGGGCAGTGGCACAGGTCGGGGCTGAGTTGCAGTTTTTGTGAACTCAAACAGTGCCTGGTCTGCAAGGAAATATAGACAGGACAGAATCATAAATTCTACAAAAATATAAGTGCCAGCAACATCAACTAAGGGCAGAGCTGGAACTGAGTGAACCGCCCAAGCTTCCATTAACAATCCAAGGTTGTCAGGCCTCAGCTCCCCCTGCCGGATGGTGGCAAAGCGTGGAGGCCTGGCCAAGGAGATATAGATCTCCCTGTGACTCAGGCAGGACAAAACCCCTGGAGGACCATCTGCTCTTTGGAGGCACTGGGTCACAGTCCTGCAGGGTTACCAGTGACTGGGTGTCTCAGAGGTGCAAGGTGGGGAAGGAGGAATCAACCTTCCTGACTAATTCATTTGCAGGGGAGGAGGAGGTCCATCTGACTCCACAGAGCACCAGAAGGAGTCATATTTGAGCTGCCAGCAGACCCCTGCTATGGAGACCTTTTGAACTTTCCCATTTAAGACTTGGTGCTGACTGGGACAATTTATTTGGATTTCTTGGACTGGACCAATCACCCAAGGACTATCCAAAATGGTGCCCTGGGTGTGTGGTTGTGGGAAGGTTTGATTTTCCTGTTCCAGTTGTTGTCTGTGAGGTGCAGGGTGACTTACTGGCTGGTATCTCTCCACAACTGAGACTTCAAACCAGAGTAACTGCTTCACTAGGGTAGGACAGAAACCAGCTGAAAACAAGACAGAGCCACTTAGCCCCACCACACCAAGTCAGTCCCCAGTGCCTTAGGCTAACTACCATATGTGAGCTTTGCAAAGCTCTAGGGGAAAAGGTACAGACACCAGTCCCGGCTCTTGGGAAAAGAGCTGGTTAATCACTACTCCAGGAGCACCCCAACCCAACTTCACCTTATCTACTCATCTTGCAAAATGGTGTAAAAAATGGTGTAAAATAATCATGGGCAGAATCAGCAGAAAAACTCCGGTAACAAGAATAACCAGAGTAGATCAACTCCCCCAAGGAATGGTACAGCAGACACAACTAAAGATCCCATTCATAAACAAATGGCTGAGATGTCAGAAATTGAATTCAGAATTTGGATTGCAAATAAGACTAATAGAATGGAGGTAAAGTTGGAATGAGAAATTCAAGGAGCATTTCAAAAGTTCCCTGAAGAATTCAATGAATTCAAAGACAAAATCAGCAAAGATTTCAACACATTGCGACAAGAATATGCAGCCCTCAAAGATCTGAGAAATACAGTAGAATCCCTCAGTAACAGAATGGAATAAGCAGAACAAAGGATTTCTGACATTGAAGACAAAGCTTTTAAACGCTCCCAAACTTTCAAATAGGAAGACAAATGGAGAGCAAAAACGGATCATTCTCATAGAGAGCTCTGGGATAATTCAGATAAAACTAATATTCATTACAAGAGTACAAGTGAATCTTTCTAAGAGCAGAATGTGAATGTTTTAAAATAATAACTACGAAAATGACACGAAGGCTATGTTAACCAGTTTGATGGAAGTGTTTTGGATTGTGTATGAAAACCCCACACTGTACCCCAGAAGTGCATTAATGTACATAGTTACCATTCAATAAAAAAAAAAAAAAAACTAATATTCACCTTATAGGAATCCCTGAAGGTGAGGAAGTTGCTTGGAAAGGCACAGAGGCTCTTCTTCATGACATTAGGAAGGAGAACCTTCCTGATGTGCCAAGACATTCTAAAATTCAGATAGCAGACAGTTTCAAAACCCCAGCATGACTCAACCAAATAAGACATCCCCTAGGCACATCATAATTAACTTCACTAAAGTTAATATGAAGGAGAAAATTTTGAAAGCAGCCAGACGTAAGAAAACCATAACCTACAAGGGGAAGAATATTACAATGACTGCAGATCTCTCTGCTGAAAACTTTCAAGCTAGAAGAGGGTGGTCATCAACTTTTAATCTCCTAAAACAAAATAAATTTCAACCCAGAACCCTGTACTGAGCAAAACTGAGTTTCATTAATGATGGAGAAATTAAATACTTTAATGACATTCACATGTTGAAGAAATTTGTGATAACTAAACCAGTTCTCAAGGATATTCTCAGACCTATCCTCCATAATGACCACTGCAATCCTCCACCACAAAAGTAAACTCACTCAGAAACTTTGATGAAATTCCCACTTTCACAGTGGCAAAAGGATTAAAAATGTCCACTGGACTCTCAAAAAACTCAATAACCAAAATTCTACCAGGCTTATCAATATTTCCAATGAATGTTGGAATTCAAAATTCACTAAATTTCCAATGAATGTTTAAACTGTCCTCTAAAGAGGCATAGGTTGACTGACTGAATATAAAAACTCAGGCTACATATCTGTCACATACAAGAATTAGACAGGATGAAGAGATGATGATCTGTATTTCAAGCAAATGGAAATCAGAAAAAAGCAGGTGTTATAATTTTATTCATAGATACAATAGGCTTTAAACCAGCAAAAGTAAGGAAAGATAAGGATGGTCACTTCATATTTGTTAAGGGTAACGCTCAACATCCTGAGATTTCAATTATTAAAATTTATGAACCCAACCAGAATGTGCCTCAATTTATAAGAGAGAGACTATAACAGACATGAGCACCTTGATTTCCTCCAGCTCCATAATAGTCGGAGATTTTAATACCCCTTTGGCAGTGTTGGATAGATCCTCCAATAAGAAGCTAAGCAAAGAAATTTTAGACTTAAACTTAACCATTCAACATTTGGATTTAACAGACATCTACAGAACATTTCATCCTAACAAAACTGAATACACATTCTTCTCATCAGCCCATGGAACATACTCTAAAACTGAGCACATCTTAGGTTACAAGTCTAAACTCAGCAAATTTAAAAGAATAGAAATTACTCCTTGCAGCATCTCAGACCATCATGGAATAAAAATTGAACTCAGTAACAACAGGAATCTGCAGACTCATACAAAAACATGAAAGCTAAATAACCTTATACTGAATGACAGCTGGGTCATAGACGAGAATAATAAGATTACCAAATTTTTGGAACAAAATGATACTGAAGTCACAAATTATTAAAACCTCTGGGATACTGCAAAGGCAGTAGTAAGAGGGAAATTTAGAGCACTGCAAGCCTTCCTCAAGAGAATGGAAAGAGAGGAAGCCAACTTAATGGAACATCTCAAGCAACTGGAAAAGGAAGAACATTCCAATCCCAAACCCAGCAGAAGAAAAGAAATAACCAAAATTAGAGCAGAATTAAATGAAATTGAAAAGAAAAGGATTATATAACACATCAATAAATCAAAAAGTTGGTTTTGTCAAACAGTCAATAAAATAGATAAACCTTTGGCTAAAATAACCAGGAATAAAAGAGTAAAATCTCTAATTTCATCAATCAGAAATAGTAAAAACGAAATAAAAACAGACTCCTCAAAAATTAAAAAAATCCTTAATGAATATTGCAAGAAACTTCATACTCAGAAATATGAAAATCTGAAGGAAATTGATCAATACTTGGAAGCATACCACCTTCCAAGACTTAGCCAGAAAGAAGTGCAAATGTTGAACAGGCCTATATTAAGTTCTAAAGTAGCATCGACTATACAAAATCTCCCTAAAAAGAAAAGCCCAAGACCAGATGGCTTCACGTCAGAATTCTACCAAACCTTTAAAGAGGAACTAGTACCTATACTATTTAACCTTTTCCAAAATATAGAAAAAGAAGGAATACTACCCAACACATTCTATGAAGCAAACATCACCTTGATCCGTACACCAGGAAAAGACCCAACAAGAAAAGAAAATTAAAGACCAATATCACTAATGAATATTGATGTGAAAATATTCAACAAAATCCTAACAAACAGAATCCAGCAACACATCAAAAAAATATATACCATGACCAAGTAGGTTTTATCCCAGGGTTCCAAGGCTGGTTCAACATACGTAAATCCATAAATATAATTCATCACATAAACAAATTAAAAAGCAAAGACTATATGATTCTCTCAATTGATGCAGAAAAAGCTTTTGATAATACCCAGCATCACTTCATGATCACAACACTTAAGAAAATTGGTATAGGAGGGACATTTCTTAAACCAATAAAGGCCATCCATAGAAAGCCCACAGAAAACCCACAGCCAATATCATATTGAAAGGAGTTAAATTGAAATCATTTCCACTCAGATCAGGAACCAGGTAAGGTTGCCCATTGTCTCCACTGCTTTTTAACATTGTAATGGAAGTCTTACCCATCAGAATCAGGCAAGAAAAGGCGATCAAGGGTATCCATAGAGTCAGAAGAGATCAAACTTTTCACTCTTCGCAGATGAAATGATTATATATCTAGAAAACACCAGGGATTCTGCTACAAAACCCTTAGAAGTGATCAAAGAATACAGCAGCATCTCAGATTACAAAATGAGGTTACAAATCAACACTCATAAATCTGTAGCCTTTATATATACCAATAACAGTCAAACTGAAAAAACAGTCAAGGACTCTATTTCGTTCACAGTAGTGCCAAAGAAGATGAAATATTTGGGAGTTTACCTAATAAAAGACATGAAAGATCTCTATAAAGAGAACTATGAAACTCTAAGAAAAGAAATAGCTGAAGATGTTAACAAATGGAAAAAGATACCACGTTCATGGCTGGGAAGAATCAACATTGTTAAAATGTCCATACTACCCAAAACAATATATAATTTTAATGCAATCCCTATATGTCATACTTTAAAGATCTCGAACAAATAATACTTCATTTTATATAGAATCAGAAAAAACCTCGATTGGCCAAGACATTACTCAGAAATAAAAACAAAGCAGGAGGAATTATGCTATCAGACTTCAGACTATACTATAAATGGATAGTGATCAAAACAGCATGGTACTGGCACACAGAGAGGTAGATTTATGGAACAGAATAGAGAATCAAGAGATGAACCCCCCCCCCCAAAAAAAGAGATGAACCCAGCTACTTGCCATCATTTGATCTTTGACAAGCCAATTAAAAACATTCAGTGGGGGAAAGATTTCCTATTTAACAAATGGTGCTGGGCGAACTGACTGGCAACCTGTAGAAGACTGAAACTGGACCCACACCTTTCACCATTAACTAAGATAGACTCTCCCTGGATTAAAGATTTAAACTTAAGACCTGAAACTATAAAAACACTAGAAGAAAGTGCAGGGAAAACTCTTGAAGAAATCGCCCTGGGTGAATATTTTATGAGGAAGACTCTGGGCAACTGAAGCAGCATCAAAAATACACTATTGGGACCTGATCAAACTAAAAAGCTTCTGCACAGCCAAGAACACACTAAGTAAAGCAAGCAGACAGCCCTCAGAATGGGAGGAGATATTTGCAGGTTGTCTCCAACAAAGGTTTAACAACCAGAATCCACAGAGAACTCAAGAATTGCTAACTCTTGTATTAGCAAGAAAAGAACAAGTGATTCCATTATCAGGGTGGGCAAGGGACTTGAAGAGAAACTTCTCTGAAGAAGACAGACAGATGAAAAAATGCTCACCACCCTTAATCATCAGAGACACGCAAATCTAAAGTACTTTGAGATATCATCTAACTCCAGTAAGATTAGCCCACATCACAAAATCCCAAAACCAGAGATGTTGGCGTGGATGTGGAGAAAAGGGAACACTTCTACATTGCTGATGGGCATGCAAACTAATACGTTCCTTTTGAAAAGACATCTGGTGAACACTTAGAGATCTAAAAATAGACCTGCCATTCGATCCTACAATTCCACTACTAGGCATATATCCAGAAGACCAAAAATCACATTATAACAAAGATATTTAGACCAGAATGTTTATTGCAGCCCAATTCATAATTGCTAAGTCATGGAAGAAACCCAAGTGCCCATCAACCCATGAATAGATTCAATAATTGTGGCATATGTACACCATGGAATATTATGGAGCCTTAAAGAAATATGGAGACTTTATCTCTTACATGTTTACATGGATGGAGCTGGAACATATTCTTCTTAGCAAAGTATCTCAAGAATGGAAGAATAAGTATCCAATGTACTCAGTATTACTATGAAACCAATTTATAGCTTTCTTATGAAAGCTATAACCCAATTATATCCCAAGAAGAAGGGGAAAGAGGAGAGGGAGGGGAGGGAGGAGGATGGATAGAGGGAGAATAATTGATGGGACCACACCTATGGTGCGGAAGGGTACATGTGAAATTTAGTACGTATAGAATATAAATGTTTTAACACAATAACTAAGAAAATGCTGTGAAGGCTATGTTAACCAGTTTGATGAAAATATTTCAAGTTGTATATAAAACCAGCACATTGTACCCCATGACTACAGTAATGTACACAGCTATGATTTAACAAAAAAAAAAAAAGAAGAAGAAGCAAAAGATGGGTACAGCTGCTGGTGTCAAGGTGGACACATCTCCGCTTACAACATGCCCTTCCCCTAAGCACCTGTCTGCTCTAACTCCATTCACTATCAGCCTGGCACTCCTCACTCCTGCCTTAATCTACACAGTCCTACACACAGTGCCCCAGAATGGCAAGAACATCATACATATAAACGACAAAATTGCCTTGCACTATTTAACAATCAGAAGAACACACAGAGAATAAGAAGGAACAGATGCTCAAGGGGATTCCATTCTGCCTATTCCCCCCTAAAAATGTAATCAATATTTCTCTTCTACCTTTTCAATGTGTTTCATAAGGCTCTTTCTAATTTGGTGTCACTTGTTCTCCTTTCCTACCAAATTAGAATTGGAATTGAGTTATGTGCCCCCCAAATGTACTTATCCTTAAAGAATAAATCAAAGGTTACCAACACTATTACACCACCTCCAGTTTGTCACAGTCCAATCAACTTCTCCACCTTTCATACTCTTTGGACTTACATGTTCATCTCAGGCATATCCATCTTTTTTACCCTGGTAACTAATACAGAGGAGACACAATGCACTAAACCAAAATAGTCTCTGCAATAAAATAGGCATTGGAGGTTATGGAACCAAAAGAACAACAACAACAAAAAAAAACACCAACCCAAGATCAACTCTCATCTCTGGCCAAAAACTGTCACACCCATATACTTGCACATGATAAGAATCACGAGACAAACAAGAAAAGGCATATAGGTTCTAACTGAAGCCACTTTTCTACTGACCTGATCTCTACCATATGTGTATACTCCATTGCTCTCTGTCTCTAAGGAAAAATTGATTGCAGTCATAATAACCAATTCTACAGTTGGAGAAATTTGCCAAGAAGCAGAAAGAAAAGCAACATCCAGATAACAAATACAGTAGAACCTCCACAGCTGACCACCTCCTTAACTTGACCTCATTTTCATAGACTAGACATGTACTACACATATGTATCAATACAATAAACCTAGTTCCTTATGTTGGCCACCGCCATATGTTGACCTGTTTGTTACTGTCCCTTAGGTAGTCAACTTACAGAGGTTCTACTGTACATTAAAAGCAAGTTAAAAATGCATCCTGAGTTTTACTTACCTATAATGCTCACTGATGGGAATGTTCTGAGAGAAATATAAAGCTGAAGTTCGTGCTCTCCAATGCCATTTCTTTGCAGGAAGGGTATAAAGGACACAGTCTTCCAACTCCTCTTGGAGCAGATCCGCCAGCTGTTTATGGGAGCCTCCATAGAATGCCTCAATGATGAGAATACTCATTGGCCCGTTAAAACCTTCAGATTCTAGATAACAACCAAAACATTTTTATTTTTTAAACAAATACATATATGCAATTTTTTAATAAAACTAAGGGTAGACTAGTCACAGGGGCTCATGCCTATAATCCTATCACTTTGAGAGGCTAAGGCAGGAGGATCACTGGAGGCCAGGAGTTTTAGACCAGCCTGGGCAATAGTGAGACCTCTTCTCAACAAATTTTTTTTTGAGAAAAAAAGCCATCATGGTGGCAAGTACCTGTCTTCCCAGTTACTTTGTAGGCTGAGGCAGGAGGATTGCTGGAGCCCAGAAGTTTGTTGCAGTGAGCTATGATGACACCACTGTGCTCTAGCCCAAGTGATAGAAGATCCTGTCTCAAAAAAAAAAAAAGAAAGTTTCAATTTCATGCTCAGAAGGAAAATACACATAATTTACTGTAATGTATACTTTTTAAAATAGGCTTATCTCACTTTTTAAAAAAGTATATAACACTTAAAATTTATAGTTTTGTAATCAATATTTTTACATCATCTAAAAAGAATAAAGGTGTCTTCATTTTCTGATCTCTCTTGTGCCCTAAGATTTTATCCACTATGACTACACCAGGAGCAAAAACTAAGTCCTCTCTTGCTGTGACCACTGACTTCCTGATTTATTCAGCTGTGAGCCAGTCACCTCAGAACCGTGTGATCTAGAATTTAGTCTTGGATAGTCACTGAACTCATCTTCTAAGGAAGAATTTCACTTCAAGAGCCCTTCAATTGTAAGGCCCTTTCTGGTTCAGAAGAAATTCTCTTGATTCTGTAACTCTCATATTAACCATCCTTAAATTCATCAGCTCTAACTGCTCCTAATGAATAGAAATTTAAAATGAGGTACATTCATATTTATATCTCAATTTTCTGGTGTTAAAAACCTTAGGAAACAATTTCTTGCAACAGTGCATATACCTTGACCATTTCCCCACAACTGTCAGTAACCCACCCTCCCCCCTTCAAGGAACACCAAAAAAGTGAGTATATGCCTGCAATCCAGCAAGGTTTCTACAATCTTTTTTTAAGAAATCTAACAAGCAGTCTATTAAAAGGGATAATGTAACAATAATGGTGTTATTAAGACATGGTAAAATTTCATCATAGAGAATCGGCCATCAAGCAATTTTTCATTTTAATAATGTGAATTTCGTTAAAGTGCTCAGTGAAATAAGAGTATGTGTATGAATGTAAAAAAGAATATATGTACGAGAAAAGAAAAAGAATATATGTAAATAAGAATATATGTATGAATGCAAAACTTTCATATACATTTCAAATTATATGCTATTTCCTGCAAGACATGAGGGAGAAACATAATTCTGTGCATAAATGCTGTATTATTTAAAAAATATTCCAGATGTTTGAATTTTCCTTTATGACTTAAGTAAACACCACTCATGAAACAGCTTATTGCTTTTCTTAATAATATTGTTCAGCAAAAGTATTAATCTGAATGCCTCAATGATGCTCTTCACTAATAAACCTGTTAAGTCATAGTGATGCCTACGTGAACTGCATTTCAAAGAAAACGAACAAAAAAGCTTATTTCCTAACCTCCACATCTTGCAATGATTATTAGGGAGGTGGGAAATATATATATTACATATAATTTCACTTATATGCACAATAAGAAGCCCTGTTGCTCAAATGGAAAAGGCATGAACCCTAGGGTCAAAAAGATAAAAACCTGAACTTTAGCTCTGTCACTTCCTTAGCTATATAACCTTGCTCAAGTTATCTAACTTTGTAGGACCCAGTCTCATCTTCTCCAAATGGAGACAACATTAATAACCTCAGATACCTGTAAAAGATAAAATTAGATAATCCACATGAAGTACAGTAGCTTACAAACAGTAACAAGGCCCTTCTATTACTAGTATAAATCAGTCTACTTAAGGAAAAAGGGTATCTTCAAGTCTTCCAGCATTTTAAATTCAGTAATTTTCGATCATACCCCTATCCACCAGGGATAAGTGGGAAAGGTGGGAACGGTATATTGGATATACACCTGCATTTGAAATACAGGAGGTATTACCCATTCCTCATCAGCAGCTTGCATTTTAAATATGAATTCTCCTATTTACATTTTGTAGGGAAGAGGGAAGTTCAGAGGTTGAACTACACAGAGTTCAGTTTTTTAAGGCCTGCTCCAGGCTTGGAGGCTCTTTTTATAAGAGCTCTTTAATTTATTTATTTACTTTGTTTTTGAGACAGAATCTTACTCTGTTCCTTGGACTAGAGTGCAATAGCCTCATTATAACTTATTGCAGTGTCAAACTTCTGGAGTCAAGCAGTCCTCTTGCTCCAGCCTTCCTAGTAGGTGGAAGACACCAGACCACCTACTGGTGTCCGGTGGAAAACTCTAAAATACAGTTTTCAGTGAGTTAACGAACACCTTCCAAGTTCAACAAAGTGATAACTATATGAATACTTCAAATGCTGGGAACTTCAAGAAAGTAATTGAGAGAATAAAAGGGAATTTTGAAAATACTGTCAAAGGTTTCAAAAGAGAATACAAGCAATTTAACATTAGTTTGCTTACTAGATCACATGAGAGATATCTACTATCTTGCTTTATTTCCTCTGACCTACTCACGCTAATGTGTATATGTCCTGTAAAAGCCTTAAAGAGGCTCCAGTAGACTGGATACCATGGTTCATGCCTATTATCCTAGCACCTTGGGAGGGCAGGGTGGAATGACTGCTTGAGGCCAGGAGTTTGAGAACAGTCTGAGCAAAAAATAGACAAATTACCCAGGTCTGGTGGTAAGAATCTCTGGTCTCACCTACTAGGAAGGCTGGGGCAAGAGGACTGCTTGACTCCAGAAGTTTGACACTGCAATAAGTTATAATGAGGCTATTGCACTCTAGTCCAAGGAACACAGTAAGATTCTGTCTCAAAAACAAAGTAAATAAATAAAGAGGTCTTATAAAAATGATGTGAGATATTTTCCTAAGTAATGAAATGTTACATAAACCACTCTAAAGAATATTTCACTCATCTAACCTCAAAGAAAGCAACATCAGTATTAGAAAAAAAATTGCTTTCTGATTCTTTATGACTCTGCCCTTTTCCATGATTAAACTATGTATCATATCATACATTTTACAGATGTTTCTATGGGTCTGAATCATGAGTTATCTGCAAATGATCAGCCACTGTGGAGGCAGTCTATGTAGATACTGCCACAGATTCCAGATACTCAATAAGCAGAACTGCACGCTGAGCATGTGGGAGGTTGAAAAATAGAAAAGGGGAAAAAAAGATGATAGCTATAATAGATTTCCACCCCTTTAATAGCTCTGAAAGAAGAATGAAATGTACAGGTTTGAACTAGCATTTACTTGAGCATTTTTCTCGTGGCCAAATGGGTGTGTCTACATTTTGGGTATTTTTCTAGGGAGAGTAACTATGTCCTACCATCTCTGAAAACTATACTTAGTGGCTTTGATTCACGGAAATTTGTTCTGCTTGTTTTGTGGAGACAGACATATCCTGGGAGTTTCTCCCACTTACTTCTATTGCAACTTTTATGGCAGAAGAAAATGTGTTCTTCCCTGTAGTCTTAAAGCACAACCTGGAAGAAAGATGATTCCCATTAGATGTAAGCAAAGGGGGGAAGCTGAATTTTAAATGTAAGATTCAAACCAAATGTCATTACAGCACATTAAAGAATGGTTCAAATACTTTCTCTGTACTTGAGTTTTGTTTTATAAAACACTGCTTGAAACAAATGAGCATGAAGTTAGAAAAAAAAATCCACTTTGCTGTTATGGTAGAAATTGCTAAAACATAAAGGAGTCATACTATTTTCCTCTTTCAGCAAAAGTCAGAGAAAACTTCTGATGATCACCCTGGTGAGACACTCACAGGCACGCAGAGTGAACACTGACATTTTCACACCACTAGAAATGGCTACCAAGGAATGTGCTGTTGGAAGCAGTGACATGGCCTTGACATTTGCTAACTCCCAAGCTAGGACCCTTCAGGGCAGAAAACTGTGGGCTGGTGTCTGCCAGAAGACGGCAGAGAGCCAAATGTCTTATGTAGGTGCCTGAGTTAATGAATATGCTAAAGCATCATCACAGGTACACTAGAGAACTTAAACCATGAAACATTTCAACTGAGTAAGTATATCAGAATTAGGGGCATGACATTTCAAAAGGAAAAAATAATAACAAAAAAAAGATTTATGCTGGAGAATAAATACCAGTCAGAAAGCCCATGTTCTTTCTGAATGACACTGAGAAGGACATTAAATGACATTAAGAGCAGGCCGGAAACAGTGGATCAAACCTTCAATCCCAGCACTTTGGGAAGCTGAGATGGGAGGATCATTTGAGGTCAGGAGTTTGAGATTAATCTGGACACCACAGCAAAACCCTATCCGTACAAATTTTTTTTTAAAAATTAGCTAGGCACCATGGCACACAAGCTAGAGGCTGAAGGCTGAGGCAGGAGAATGTCTTAAGTCCAGGAGTTCCAGACTGCAGTGAGCTATGACCTGACCGTGCCACTCTACTCCAGGCTGGGTGACAAAGTGAGATCTTGTCTTTTAACAAGGAAAAAAAAAAAAGAGGAAATGGCCATTCCATTCTTGCTCCTTAAAAGATCATATAAAATATTTCAGATCAATTTTTATCAATTTTTAAGTTTTTCTGATTAAACAAGTAAGCTTCAGTTAAAGCAAAACTCACTTCTTCAGCACCTTTTATTCCCCAGTGATACCAGACGAGTATGAATCTACTATAGTATTAAAGCTTTATGAAAGTTTAACTCATTATCAATACTGGTTTAATGGCACATGGTTAAATCTTAAACATTAAATTTGGCAATATAAAACGAGTCAAGTGATAGCTGTGACATAGAAATTTCATACCATTTCAAATTCTATCTAAAATCACCAAAGGTCAAAATGATGTATCTAAAAATTACCTGCCTTTCCAAAAATTTATATTTATAAGTTAAAGAGGCTACAAAGTGTAAAATCATGATAGTATTTGATACAAACATCTTCACCAAAATGAAAAAGTGCCATTAGCGTCATGTCAATTAAAAACTAATAATGCATTGATAAAATCACAGAGAACAAAAGTAGCCTGAAACCAATGCTATGAATATTTTTAAATTTGTATTAAAACTTTTTGCTTTTGTACCTGCATTTATTTTAGGCTTGACCCAATTTCTTTATTCCCTGAGCCACGATCGTTTTCAAGGTGAACTACATTTTTGTCTACCTCCTCTAGCAGTTACAACTGCTACAGTAGTTGAAATTTTTATTAATAGTAAAGATATAAAAAAATTATAATATGTCATTGATTTACTGTTAAAGACATGCTAAGTATAAATACATTATGTCAATTTAAATAAAAATAAACTTTAGTCACACTAGAAACCCATAATTAGCCCTCATATATGATGTCAACTTAGGTACTTACATGCACACAATATTCAAATAATTTTCCAGCCAAACACACAGTAATAATTTTAAATCATAGGAATTGTTGTATTAATATATTCCATAGACACCTTACTGTTATTAGTTGTAGGAAGGTATAGTTTCAGTGATGAGGCTTTTAACGGTTTTAATCCCACACATATGAGAAATTGATTCCACAAGTTAATACACACATGGCTTGATGCCTTAAATTAATTGTTGAAAATACATTTTTTAATTATCATTTACATTATTTGGAAACTTAAGCTTGTTACAGCAAAAAACTGTAAGCTTAAACAGTAAATGGCTTAAGGTGAGGAAAGTGAAATTTAGAGTAGGATTTCTGAATTAGGTCGCCAAAAGTTTACCTGGTATTTTCTTACTGACCCTTTCTCCCCGTTCCCTTCTGCACCTCCACCCACTAATACACCCAGATTCTATTTAAAAAGCAACCAATAACCCAACAAAGTAAAATGGGGCAGCATTGAGAAAAGTCAGTATTACCTTCCAGCCCACTCACTTATTTTAATGATTCATCGTGGAAACCCCAGTTGTTAAAATATACCTGAAATCTCTCTTACATAGTAAAAAAATAAGTATATAGAGATCTCTGCTTTGAAACAAGTCACCAGTGATTCCCCTAACGTTTGAACCTATTACAGGTGAGTATAAAGTAAAAATACATTTTGCTAAAAAAACTTCCTCAAAGTAGGGTGGTGCCTGTGGCTTAGAGGAGTAGGACATTGGCCCCATATGCCGGAGGTGACGAGTTCAAACCCACCCCGGCCAAAAACTGCAAAACAATAAATAAATAAATAAATTTCCTCAAAGTAATGTACTACATTCAACTATTACATGAGGGAAAAAAAGAGACAGAAATAGATACTATTGCAAGTTACTTTTTAATATTTCCATAAAAATCAGGTATAGCAAATTCATCCTAACCCCTAAAACCTGAATGTAATCTCTAAAGACTAAAATATAATCAGGCATCAAATGCAGATGCCAAAACTCTATGCACTGACAATATTCTACATAAAATTAAAGAAACTCTGAGTCACAGTAAAGAAAGAATCTGTTTCCTAAACCTTAGTTTGAACTGCAGAGAACATCTGATGAAAATTTATCATTATCCCATTATTTGGTTACAATATACATTGCAACCTAACACTTATGGTAACTTGTATACTGCCGTATATACTTAAATAGCAATGTTTTTTAAAAATCTTGCATTCAAATTGAAAAAAATACACTAATCTACATTTTATACACCACACAATGCTACAGATAAACCAATTTCTTCAACTGTGACTTTTGTATCCTGTTGTAGTGACTAAGAGCTGAGGACTCCTGCATCAAAACCAAAATTTGATAAGAAAACTTATAAGCCATACTGTCTGTGAGACAATTTAAAGCTCCATTAGATGAGTTGCAATGATCTTTTAAGTATAAGCTCTCTGCAAAGCTACAATCTTGTATGTATGTATGACTGACAAATATTTTCATTTTTTCTTTATTTGGAATTTAACATTCTGCTTAATTATATCAGTCACTTAATTTAGCACTTGAACACAAAGCCTTAGTTATAACGTTCAAATAGCAAATGCAAATTCAGTACATAGTTATGAGTACTTACCATGTACTAGAAACTATGACATCATTGCTTGTTTTCAAATATGCATAATTTCTGCAAATAACTAGATGTGTATTTATTCAAAATCTATTAATTTACATATTTGTGAAGTTATAATCCACATTATAGAGCAAAATTATAGATGTTTTGTGTGTGTAATAAGTTTACTGGTTTATTTTCACCAGCAAATAAAATACCAACCTACTTTCAATTTTCACTATTAATTTCATGAATAATTTCAAACTATAAAAGTAGCAACAAATTATTTTCCACTGAACACTAAAAATATTTTTAATTTGCTGACCTTTTTAAATGTGGCAGTATATTTATGAGTCAATAGAAAGTTGTACACCAGAAAATCATCTCAGCACTCATGTAAACTACTTTATTACCCTTTCAACTGGGTCTCCATGCTACCATACAATCTTGCACCCACAACACCATTCTCCATAAGATACCCACAAAAAAATCTTTCCAAAATGGAAATCTGATCATGAAGTGACCTGCTCAAAAACTTTTAATCACCTAAGGATAAAATCCAAGGCCCTACAAGTGGCCATTCAGACTCCTTTCTGGATCCCTTCCTCTCTCTTCACTACGGCCGCATCTGGCCTTCTCCCACTTCAATTCCTCTTCCCTTTTGCTTTGTGGCAATACCAAAAACCCCCACTCACATAGCTGTTTTAAACGCTTGTGACTTCAAGTCTTTATCTCTCTTCCATCAGCCTTGTCTTCACTCCCCTGATGAACTTTTAATAGAACTTCTGTTCATGAATCATCATTTCTACAAAGTCTTCCCTGAACTACTCTTAGAAGTGTCTTCCACCTTACTCTGTACGTAGCATTACAGCACTCATTTCACTCTCTCCCATGTCCTACTTCTCTCTGGAGCCGTGAAAAGCTGGAGGATGAGAATGATGTTCAAGGTTATCTCAGGATTTGACACATTGTAGATGTCACCAGCATTTCATGGAGCTGAACCGACAATCAGGGCACACAGGAAGTAACTTTCTTCTGCCTGTAAAGTAACATGGCTTTCACTTAACACGGGTTCTGATCAAACAAGTGTCAGGCAGTATTTGCCGCTGATCATTTCCCATTATTCCTGAAGTCTAAATTAAATCAAGCAACAAGCGTATATGAACAAATTGTATGCTCTCCCTCAAGTACTGAATCTTTTTTATTGTTCACAGAAATCAGAATGGGAAATAATATTTTTTCATATAATGTGTTTATTTTAACCTACTGATACAATAGAAGTAACAATAATTAAAGAAATGGGAGAAATAGCATAAGCAATTGAATTTTAGGCCAAAGCAAGCTTCATAAGAAAAGATCTATGAGAATCAATAATTTTGAAAATCACCTGCAGATTTTTAGCCCATTTGATCTATTATCATCCTAGTTTAATTGAGAAGTATAAGTAGGATAAGAAGCCAATTCCCTCACCATCAATCTGGAGAGAACTTTCCACATTCACTAATTAGGATTTTATTTAACAGGGAAGAAAAAAGGCATTTTTTTTTATTATTAAATGATAGCTGTATACATTAATGCAAACATGGAGTACAGTGTAGTGTTTTCATTTACAATTTGAAATATTTTCATCAAACTGGTTAACATAGACTTTGTGTCATTTACTTAGTTATTGTGTTAAAACATTTATACTCTAGTTCTACATGGTCTGTCTAATGAGGGTACAAGTGAACTTTTCTAGAACTAGAGAAAAAAGGTATTTTTAAATACTTTCTGCCAACAACTATTCATTTTTTTAAGTTTGGCACAATGAATAACATATTTGATTTCTCAAGATAGCATTTCTCCAAGTCTTCTCTCTTCTTGAAATGGGTTTAAACTAGCTCAGTTGGAAAAAACTGGGCTATCTGACCCATTTGAATATAACTCCTCCAGGAGAGAAGTCAGGGTGCGTCGCAGGACCACAGGTGGAAGGAATGTTGACACCATTGTTCACTACTCTTTGTTACATAAGAAAAAAATAAAGAAATCGGCATCACAGAGTAAGTGACAGAGCCAGGACTCATCCCATTATGCTTCACAACAAGCACACTATACAGCATAAGTAAAACATGTCCCCGTTTTCTAGCCTTTGGAGTTTCAGGATTAAATATAAATGTTTTGTGATTATTAATATGTAAATGACAAAAGTTGTGGTGTGCTTCACATGCAAATGGAATAAAAATGTCACTACAAAATAATAAAGGTATTAGTCACATGTAGTATTTAACCATACCTCCTAATAGTTTGTAAATCTAAGACAACAGTGATGTAAATCACATAAAATTGAGTATCATATACTTAGGATAGTAAAATACTCCAATTTTTTGTTCTGCTCCTTTAGGATTCCTCCCAGAGTCCTACCTAATCACTCCTCTGAAACCACAATCCTTATCCTTCACCTCCCCCCCATCTTTGGACTGACACTTTTAAAGACAATAATAGGTCATAATGACTAGAATAGGTGGAAAAACACAATATTCACGATTCAGATGTCAAGAAGGTTTTAGAACCGCAGGTGAAGAGGTCAGCCATATTAGCTATGTTCATCCAAGCTCATAATTTACTACAATCACCATCAAACAAAGTCCAGGTCCTCTTAACAAAACAATCTGTAGGACTTCTTTGCGCTTACCATCACACGTCAGGTATGTTTGTACAAGTGATTATTTTTAATGTCTATACCCCCCACACAGATATTAAGTTCCATGGGGACACTGCCATGGTCTGCTTGCTTATCACTGTATCCTCAGCACTCAGCAAACGGAAAGTGTGTTAACTCAATGAATCAGAAAAATCTTTAGCAATAGCCTTGACAACTGCTTCCTAATTCATTTAAAACTTTACTATAATGACCAGGCACAGTGGCTTACACATGTAATTCCAGCACTTGGGAGGCCAAGGTAAGTGGATTTCCTGAGCTCACAGGTTTCAGACCAGCCTGAGCCAGAATGAGACCTCATCTCTAAAAATAGCTGGGCATTGTAGCAGGCACCTGTATTCCAGCTACTTGGGAGGCTGAGGCAAGAGAATCGCTTGAGCCCAAGACCTTGAGGTTGCTGTGAGCTGTGACACCAAAGCACTTTACCAAGGATGACAAAGTGAGATTCTGTCTCCCAAAAATAAAACTTTAAAATAATGAATTGCAAATTATCAGTTCTTATTGTCACTCATTATAATACTATTTACAATCACAGATAAAACTTGATGCACAGATTGTATCACCATGTAAATAAAACAGGTGGCTTCTAACTCTATTGAAAATGCTACAACTTGGTCTAAGGAAAGATGTTCTGCCAATAGACCTTTTGAAGGTTTAGAATCTATGTTCTGTGCATGGAAAACCATCTTCCCCAACCTGACTAGACTCTACAAGAACATTTAACCCAAGGATAATCAAGTAGCTTAATCATTAGACTGGCATTTGTTTCCTGGACAGAAGCATTATCTTGCTACCCTACATTGCCTTGTATGCCAAAATTTAACTCAGACTCAGTTTGTGCAGGGTATTTGTGCAGGGTAATTATAAATATACCCAGCAAATGAGCCTAAAATAAGATGCCTAACAGATTCTTAACTATACTGGCGCTATTGAGTCTCACTCAATCATCCTTTAAGAACTTAATCCATATTTAACTAAATAAAAAATTGTTGAAAAGTTTCCCTTTCCAAGTGAGAGGCACATATCACATTTTCAGTTAATTTTAAAACAAAAATAGCAGTATTACTCTAACACACAAACACTGTCAACATCCTATTTGAAGTATAGTAACCCAAGCAAACATGTGTGGCCTTCCCTTGACGAGATGAAATGAATGTCACTGAGTGAGTATAAAGTTCTGGATTTACTCAGTTCCAATGAAAAATGAAAAGGACACAATCTTATAATATAATCTGATTTATTGGTAAGGGAAAGTAAATTTGAAAAAAATACAAAAATCCTAGCAGCTCAGGAGGTAAAAGAATATCAGGTAAACACTTGGGAGAAGAAAGAGAAACTTTCAGAACAGACCAGAGGGTTAGAAATAGATATCCTTAAATGTGTCAATCTTACACATATTTAAAGTTTTTAATATTCATTTTATATCAGTGAAAATCACTCTACGGTGACAAATTTTTTAAATGATATTAGGAAGTATGAGGTGATAGCAGTAGAACCCATCCTTTAGCATCCAAATCAATAAGCCATGTTTTAACGTCATATCAATTACAATATTCAGTGATACTTCTCTCATCTCCAAGTTCTACATGAAATCATAGAAATGTACTATACATAAGCAGTATCAATTAAAAGTATATTTTCTTCTATTTATGATAGCAGGTATTTTTCTAGCGACCATATATTTTTCATTAATCTTGTGATTTGTCAATAGTCTGATGATTTAATAAGATAATATCAAATAGAGATAAAAACCAGTTAGAGACTAGAGAGCTTACGTGCTAAATTGGAAAAAGCTCAGAAACCCAGTTTAGACCAGGGATGTGTAAATCTGGGACTAATAGAAGAGGTAATGAGAGCTGTATCACTATTTTTAAATATCACAAGAGGCACATTATTAGTTACCCACTATTATAAGAAAAAGAGTCAGTCTGTTAATAATAGACTGAGATTTTTAAATCCTGAAGATGTCTAGGACTAAAGCTGCTGAATAAAAAAAAGGTATACATAGCCAACTGTGTGTAATTTCCAGGAGGTCTACTATTCTCCACAGTTTCTACGGAGGAAGCACAGGCTTTCCCACATCATCTCACATGCATTATCACTGAATAAAAGTAGCAATCACTCAAAGTATCCTGAATGGAACAAACATTGTGACTTTTATCTATTTAGTGGCCTTGTCTGTCACTAATATCTCTTTATCAACTAGTTTTTCAAGGAGACATTCCAATGACATAAATATTTTGTCTAATGAAGCAGAGACCCTACAACACTGAGTATTCTTTGCAAACTACCCAGAGCTACACTCTGCATGCTCATCATCTCTTAAAAAAGTAATTTCACACTTTGCGAACAGTGTGTTCAAATAGAGTAAAGTTGCTTAGGAGTTAATTAATTCCCCCTTGCATCTCTATCTGGGACCATAAGTCTCTCTACTGGATTAATTAGTATTCACAGTTAACAAACAGCCGGAATCATTTTAGAGAGAATTTATAATTTAAACTGCTAAAACTAAGTGTATAATATCCTATATTTTCTATAATAGTTGCTCAATTGACTTTTAACAGAACTGAATTACTCTATTTTCCTCGAATCATTCTTCTTGCTAAGTGTACCTACCTTGTTTCCAAACTTTACTTGTGAGAGTTAAATTTAAAATATCAGATAAACTACTTCACATTTTTGAGAGTAAATGCCTGCCAGAGTGCAATGTTTTACCTCTCCCTGTAGTACTTACATGTTAGAAAGAAGCAACAGGTGATGGCCAAATTTCAACCGTCTGTAAAGGTGATGCAAAGAATAGACTGTAAATTAAAAGAACCTTTCTGAAGTCTTGAAAATGTAAACTGAAGGTTGCAAAAACACCACTAATGCATATAGTCAGCTTTGCTTTAAAGTATTAAAATGTTCTGTTGCCTTTGATTTGATCATAACACAAAAACCCTGAAAACTATGCATACTTTTTTTTTTTTTTTTTTTTTGAGACAGAGCCTCAAGCTGTCCCCCTGGGTAGAGTGCCGTGGCATTACAGCTCACAGCAACCTCCAACTCCTGGGCTGAAGCGAGTCTCCTGCCTCCGCCTCCCAAGTAGCTGGGACCACAGGCGCCCGCCACAACGCCCGGCTATTTTTTGGTTGCAGCCGTCATTGTTGTTTGGCGGGTCCGGGCTGGGGATTCGAACCCGCCACCTTAGGTGTACGTGGCTGGCGCCTTAGCCGGTTGAGCTATAGGCGCCGAGCCAACTATGCATACTTTTGACTCAGCAACACCACTTCCAAGAATTAACCCTGAAAGTTATTAAGAATCTTTCTGATGAAAAAAAGAAGAAGAAGAAGAATCTGTATTGATGAGGAGGAACATGGAATCATGGTCATGGCAGCTATGCTTGTTGCTTGCAGTGGTCTAGGGAGGAAAAAGTTGACAGGCTTGGTAACAGCTGCTGTCTGTCTCCCACGTACGGGCACTCACATAGTGCTATGGAGTAGAGGCTGTTCACAGTATAAACAGGTAACCAGCAATGAGGACATGCCTGTTCCAATGGAAAATATATCTTGTGTGGAAAATACATAGATTATAAGAATGTACAGCTTTTGTCCCAATTCATTTCTCCATTTACTGGATGCATTTATGGAAGGCCTTTGTGGGAAGAATCAGAAAGAAATTATAAAAACAATTAAGAGAGCTCAAATAATGGGGTTTATGCTAATTACATTACAAGGATCCTGAGTATCTCAAAAATCCTGCTGTGTCACATCAAATATCAGGAATACACAGTAAACTTAATGTACAGGAAAAAAAAAAAAACTTTACTGGAGTTTGCCTTCAAAATATCCAACCAAAAGGGATGTCTTATGATTAAATGATCATTGATCAAAAATCACACAGAATATTTGTTGGCATAGAAAAATGTTTACACTATTATATGATTGCATGAAATGAATGTATAAAAGGTATGTGAAGAAATGAATCTATAAATATGAGAGTGAGCACGTTCACACAGGTAGACAGACATAAATAATCATTTGCAGTCAAATTACAAGTGATTTTGTTTTCCTCTTTGTACTTCATTTTATTCTTCAAATTATCTTCATTGAATATGCTTCAACTTCAATTAAACTATAAATTTTTTCTTAACTTTGGGGAAGGAGGCCAAATTATTTGTAAAAACTACTCAACTTCCCAATTACTGAAAGCTTCCTCCCCTCCAGGAGCTTGAAAGTGGTTTTCAAATTATTCTAACTACTATGGCTATGAAGAAACTTAATAAAAAACTAATCAGCACGAGTTAAAACTTTTGACTACATGTATAGTGATTCACAAACACTATAATTTAGTTTCACAAATATGCTTGTCTGATGCATAAAATAAAATTCTCAATTAACTTAAAATTTCCTTGCATTATGAAATAATTATAAATGGATCATGATCTTTATTTATGTATAAGTAAGCTATACCTTGACAATGCGTGTTAAAAACCAAAATACTCTTTTGGCGGTTATAGTCTTTAATAGGACACACGGAAGTATAGTGCAAACTCAAAAGTTTTAAAGTTCAAGTAAAATGTCAGAATTCATTTTGTGTGAGTCTTAAAATAAAGGGAAATATTTAGTTAAGGTGAGTAAAATTGAAAAGAACTTCTAGTTTCACACTTAATTTCTGATGTGTCTTGTATTATGAAAACTGAATATGTTAATTGCATAATCATCTGTTACACATACTAATAAAAAAGAAACAGATTGGATATTGAACTGACAGAAAATACTTATCAATATCTAACTTCTCTTATTTTCCAATAAGCACTATCTTGATATGGAAAAGAAATTCTAACCTCTGGAACACACCATGTGGCATTTTAAGCTTTATGACCACTCTGTTGACTCTGTCCCAGAGCAGGTCACCTCCAACATCAGTACTCTGACCTTCTAGAAAACTGACAGATAAAGTTTATAGAGAAAAAAAAATGAGCTTTTATGGGTTTCCAAAAGGGAATTCTTACAACACTAAAAGCTATATAATAATATTGACTTGATAACCAACTTTTTACTGCCAAATTATAGACTTCAGATTCCTAGAAAAATATCCCAGCACACTTGCTGTAAAGTATACTACAAAATAGGCCTGAGCTCATGACAGTCTAGAATCTCCTTGTAAACTTTAAATATACATAGAAAACTATTTTTTTAATCAGGTCTTCTTTAAAGTGTTCACTATCCCAAGATTTACCTTCTACTTTGGGAATGAATGACCCTCATCCTCACACTTGTCAAAAAGCAATTTGGCTACAGTTTGCATCTTTCGAAGCAAATCACTTTCATTTCTGTTTCTAGTTCCCTTCCATCCTAAAGGTAAGTGTACAGTCTACAGAAACAAGGATTATTTTCTTGTAAAACCATCTTCAAAAATCAATTAGAATATTCAAAATATTCCATTCTCACAAATGAAAATAAGTTGCTTACTGAAATGACAGTCTTCCATTTCACTGCCTTAAAAATTAAGCTGGCATGGATAATAAAAGTGTTTTCTGACTGGATATGCTTAGCATTCAAATATTTTTAAAACAAATACTAATCCATAATTAGATTTCACAGGCACAATCTATAGAAAACAGAATTTGTTTTTATTTTCTGAGAGCAATATTAATGATTTGATATCATAAAAGTTACAATACCACAGCTTGCAGAAACTTACAAGCAAACCTGCCTATAAATGATTCTTATCTTTCAAGCTCTGACCCATACCATCCATTCACTCAGCAAATACTTACTCTGCCTACTATGTGCCTGCCTCCCTCTCTCTGTTCCAGGAGCTTGGAGAAAAACTCCAGAAGCAACAAAGCATATGGTACTCTTATCACAAGCCATTTCTTTCTAATTTGAGTAAAAGTACAATCATGAGGTAAATTTTGTCAAATGGAGGTACATATAAAGAAAAAGAAGCCAAAATAATAAGGATAGGGGCTACTGAAGGCTGGAGTGAGGAGAGTACCTTACACGAGGGTATCAGAGAACACATTGCTGAGGATGAGATACATCTACGCAGAAACCTGAAGTGGACAGAGCCACGAAGATCTGGATCTACGGCTGCCCACGCAGCAGGCACAGAAAGACCCTGAGATGGAATAAGTGTGGCACGAACAGGGAGTAGAAAGGCCTGAGCAACCACAAAGCATAAACAAATTTGCTTCATTCAATAAGCATTTATTGAATGATTACATTCTAAAAATTATACTAAGTATTTTGTCATATTAAGATGACCCAAATATAGTCTCTGCCCTCAGGGCTGGATATAATTACAATAGAGAGAGAAATATCGTGAAACGTTTGAGCTGAGTTTCAGAGAAGAACCCATAGCAAGTTCTACTTCAAGAACATGAATCAAGGGCCCAGAAAATACAGAGAGTTGAGGAAATGTGGCAGGTACTTTTGGCTTATGCAACAACTATTCAGATTCTCCTTTTGCTTCCTTCTAGAATTGAGACAAAAATACTTGGTCTCCCAGGAAGAGTGGAGGGAGGCATATTCCACAGTCTAGTAAAATGATGCAGGTGGAAGGACAACCTCGAAACTGGAAAGCGCTTTCTACTGGGAATCCGTGTGCTATTGCACACCTCAAAGAATATCAACAGGCATTGATTTGACCCACCCCAGGCCCTATTGCACACCTCAAAGAATATCAACAGGCATTGATTTGACCCACCCCAGGCCCTATTGCACACCTCAAAGAATATCAACAGGCATTGATTTGACCCACCCCAGGCCTCTGGCATCAAGCCCTCCTTCCAGTACCTTCTGCCTTCAGCCTCATCATCTTTCACATAAACCATGCATCAGCATTCTAAGTGATCTCCCCACCTGTGGCTATATTTAATCTGTCTTCTGTTCTTCCTCTGAATCATATAGATATCTCAACGTTAGTTCCCTATTCAAAAATCTATAATATTTCTGTGGAATAAAGTGAAAATTATTTAACAAGGAAACAAGACCCCTTACAATTTGGTTCCAAGCTCCATTTTAGCCTTAATATCTGTCACTGCCACAGAGAGACCATTACCCTAAATACATTAGACCCCTTGCCAGTTTTTCAAACATTTCATGTACCTTCCCACCTGTGAGTATGGCTCCTGCTGTTTCTTCTTCCTGGATCCTTTGACTTTCATGATCTGTCAATTTCCTACATACTGTTCAAGACCCCCTTCAAATTTCATCCTATGCATGAAGCATCACTCACCCATGTTCAGCCACTCAGAAGTGAGTACACCTTCTTCTGTAGTTGTACAGTACACATGTGTGTCTACCCAACCAGATTCCAATGCCTTGGCAAACAAAATTTATGTAAAATTCATATTTGTAGCTATGCAAAATCCAGCAAAGTGTCTTGTAACATTATAGGTATTCAATTAACATATTCTGAATTCTCATCAATAGGCTACAATTAAATCCTCACTTTATGAGGGGAAAAAAACAGATGTATTCCTAACTGGAAAATTACAGTATCATCACAAGTGAATTGTTTAGGCATTACTAAGGTATCAGCTATTCAAATAAATCCCAAATCATTGTAGATCTCATTGACTAGGACTCTAAAGGCAGCAAATGGAAGTAAGACTGTTTACCAGGCTGCATAAAATAAACTTAAAGAGACATGAGGAAATGCAAAGCATAAAGTGACCCACATTAGCAAGCACTATCAAAGAATCCTAAATTCATTTAGCAAATATTTACTAAGTGCCTACTGTGACTCGGATACTATACTGAACACCAAGAATGCAGAGGTGAAAACAGAGAGAGAGGTGGAATTTTACATGCAATATTTTTAAGTACAAAGTATTAACCTTTATTACTTCCAAAAGTATGACCAAAAGATCTGATCTGGTTAAGAGTCCAATGTGGCTACCAGTACCCAATTCCAAGTTCAAATCTAGGAAATTATCTTGCCTAAATTGTGATTTTATAGAAACTCTTCTCCTAGGACTGCTTTTGAATGTTAAAAGAGCTTCCTTTGTTCTTAGTGACTATAAACTGCTCAGATAGAAAATTTGAGTTCCAGGCACTTGAATACATTTCCTGCTTTGAAATAAGTTCTATCCATGCACAGGTTGTTTTAGTAATTAAGGTACCAACAGCCCTGCCATCATGAATGAAAAGGGAGGAATTTATTAAAATGATGTGATAGAGGGGATGTTGTATGGGAAACAGTGGTAGTTGTTCACTTTGTCCTCTGAGGTCAAAATAACAGAAACTGAATAGAAATACCACAGAGAGAATTTAAGTTAGAAACTGAAAGATATGTAAAGCACTCATTCACACTACCAAGTTATATTTTGATCCATTACTTCTGCAGATTTTGAATGAAGCAGCCACCTTCTTTCTTCTAAGATAGCTGAGGGCAAAACAAGCAGATGTAAAAATGACCTCCTAACAGTTCTGTCAGACATGAAATTCCATTGCACATAATCATTTGCATGTGTATTGACAAATGTGAAATAAAAATTAAAATCTATAGATATGCCCAAAGTACCACCTAAGATATAATCTGATTTAGTATGGCTTAGCCATAAAAGAATTCCAAGTATCTCGTAACTCCTTCTTGTAAATCAATGTCAGTAATATAAATTAGCAAATATTTCTTTGCCTTATGAATAAATAAATTCAAATTGCCTATTTCTTTCAAAACTGAGGTTTTGGTATACGAGTGCTACAGAAAAAAATCTTTGTTTAAACAACAGTTTATACACAGAGTAAGAAGCAATCATTACTCCCAAATAAACCTTTATCCTAAACGATTCTGAGGATTTTCCTATAACCCTTTTAACTAAATATAATTTATTCAAAACAACCTTGACATCATTGCATTAATGTCTCCTTTAGCATGAACAATTCTACAAAATTTAGTCCACACATTCAAATTCAAAATGTTACTGTAAAAAAAATTACTGTACTCTCTAAAATGTAAAAATGATTTAGCAATAATAACAAATATATTTCTTAATTTCAATTCATTCAAGAAGTGACTATTAAGGGTTGGCACTATGCTAAGTGTAATAACACCAAGGTGATCCAATTACAGTCCTTGTCTTCAGACACAGAAACATACTTTGCTGTACCAACACATACTCACTGGATGTTCAAAAGAGAACCAATAGCAAGTTACTAAATACACCAAGTATCCAGAGAATACAAAGATCCAAACAACTAACTATACAAAGGAATTGAGCAGGTAACTTGAGGCTGGGTCACCCAACACACTTCTCATTCTCAGCCTCCAAAATAGAGGCTAAAAGCTCAAATACTTTTCATCTCTTTCTAGAGGTAGTTATATGACACATTTTCAGTCAAAGAAGTGGGTAGGAGGAAGTCCCTGTGAGCAGGTATCCCTTCGTACAGAAAAGGAGAAAGTACCATAAGAGAAAGCCTCTGAGCTCTCCCTTTGTTCTCCTTCCTAACTGAAAGTAAGCACAATGTCTAGACAAGCAAAAGTCTTCGGTGAAGTAAGAGGCAAAAGTTACGTACTAAGGATGGTGGAGGAGAAAAGATGTTACCTGGATCCCTGATGGCATCAGTTACCTATGAATTAACTGCCTTCAGATTTCTTATGATATGAGCAAATAAAGCCCTTATTTATTTAAGTCATTATCAGTAAGATTTTCTACTACTTGGAGCCAGAGGTATTTTTCCCATTAAGAGAGAGGTTTGACTAAGACTATATATGGCTCTCCTTTCTTGATTTAAGCTGTAACTCAGTCTTTCCTAGCTACAAGAAATAAAAACAATTTTGAATTTGCCTTTCAACAAATTATCTGCAATTTTTTTGTAACCTAGATTACTTTACTAAACACAGCCAAATTCCTCCATCAAAATCCATTTGTTGCACAGTCATAGTAAGATTTTTCTTAGCTAGAACATTCAATGCCCCAAATGTATAAAATAACATTGTTTTCTTTTCTTTTTTTTTATTAAATCATAGCTGCATACATTAATGCAGTTATGGGGTACAGTGTGCTGATATTATATAAAATTTGAAATATTTTCATCAAACTGGTTAACATAGCCTTCACGTCATTTTCTTAATTATGTTAAGACATTTATATTCTACATTTAGAAAAATTCACATGTACCCTTGTAAGATGAACCATAGGCATGATCCCCCCAATCACACTGTTATCTTTCTATAATATTGTATATATCATTCATCTATATAATGTATACATATAAGTAAATAGCTGAAGCCTAGGGAAAAAAAGAGAAAACGGAGAATGGAGACACAGAGGGAAGGAGGAATCTAACATTTGGAAGTGCAAACTGTATTTTTCAATTTTGTGAGCACTTTAGAAAATCACTTCAGAATGAATGAAAGATCAAGAGGCAATAATATTTTTTAAGCAGAGAACACCTCCACACGCTTGCTTGACATCAGTGATTCTGCTTTAAAAATTTTTTAAACTTGAAAAGTGCATCCCCATACAACCATTTGTGTCCAACTGCTGTGGTAACACGGCCCTATAATATTATCACAATATTCCAACTATCTCCAGTAATCTCCCTGAAACAGGAATCATTTTCTATGTACATTCCTCTTAGACCAATTTTAAATGTGTACCCTTCTTGGGATAATTTCTATTGTAAAGTGCTAGAAAGATTCATTAATTTCAATCACCATCAACTCCATACACCACATGTACTTTCTCTGCCTTTTTTGCTCAAGTGTATTTCACTGTGGCCATTCAAAGGAAAATTACACATTCCAATAACATTTGAGTTCCTCTCAGTTACCCTTTCAGTGGTTCAGGGTAATGATAGAGTAAAGAATCGTGTTCTTCACAGGCTCTCCTTTCTCCCCCCACTTGGTAGAATTTCAACTTCAAATCCTTTGTGCCAAAAAGCAGTGGGTAATGTCTAATGCTCTACTCTAACAGTAGCTTACTTTGCAGGAAGGAAAGTGAGAGTCAGGAGAAATCACTCGTTCGAGCTTCTAAAGTGTCTTAGCATATGGGATAAGCAAACTCTTATCCTATTTTCCTAAAATAGAATTATGGAAATATAATAGGTTGGGAGATGTGGTGGTGAAGAAAGGAAAAGGAAAAAGGATTAGAAATTTTTCTACTATCTCTAAATATAGGTAATGGCTAAAAAAGTGCAATTACTGAAAGTTATCTAAATTCTCACTGAGGTCAGTCAAAAAACACCCTACAAAATCATAAATCTATAGTTTATATATTCTGAGCACTGTTCATAGGTAGAAGCATCCTCTCTAAAAAAGATAAAAGCCACATCCTCTTCTTCCTGAAACTGCGAAAATTGGATAAATAAGGATAATAATTACAGTCAGATACATAAATGCTTTTATCTTAAAACCAGTATTCAAAGACAATCTACAACAATCTACACAATCTCCAAGAAACATTCTGAGCATGACTAGTCTCCCTTGTTTATAATATCATCTCAACTTCAATTTCATCTGTGGTTATCTCCTTTAAAACAAATATATCTGGGGTCCTCACGTGATACAAAGTCCTTTTTCTCAGGCCCACTTTTATTCAGTTATCTTTTTAGACGCACTAAAGATTGAGTTTACAATAAACTGAACAGACAGCGTACAAAAGGCTTTTAGAACTATACCATATGGTCCAGGGAAGGGAACAATCTGGACGATCCCCATTTCAATCTGCAAGCTTGTCCACCTCTATAACACATTATACTACTGCAATAAAATATTAAGATGGAAACCGAACAGCTAAAAAGTCTTATGTTTAGCATTACTAGGCAGCCACACTTCTGAAAATTCACTGATAAACTTAATAAACATTTATTTTAATTTATATCCCAAGATTTTGGTATGCAACATCAGTCATACAAACCTAGGCCACTATTCAATACAAACAATATTTCAGCAGGGCTATGTGTGGGTATTCAACTTATGCTTCAGAAATTGAGAAAGAAAAAGAAAAACAGTTTTACAGGGGCATATTGGCAGGGGTTGATGTAACAGATGACACATTCTTGGAAATCAAATAAAAGCAATAGGGAAATACCCATTGTTGCCTGGTGAAGGCCTAATCACATGGACACAGCTGGAACCAATGTAGATCATTCATTAATAAAATTGTATTGTAGTAGCCACTTTTTGATGCATTTCAATTGCTGCTATAGCCAAATCCCTGAATTTCTTTGTTCGATGCTAGTAAGATTGTTTTAATGAGAAATATGAGAAGATTTAGGACAGGAGAAAAAAAAAAAAAAAACCTGTTCTCATGCTAAAAAAATGAGACTAGCTCAAAAAGCTAAATGTCACTTTACCTTACAATCTACTTACACTACCAGCAGCTTAAAATATGCAGTGTAAACCTGAAAAAAGGGGAACTCAGATGGTACTATAGATAAAAAGTGAGCAGTGTGAGATGCCACAGAAAACATATGAAATTCTAGTAAAATTATTCTACAGAATGATAATGTAAGACGTCAGGGGGGTGGGGAAATTAAAATGTATCAAAAATTAGGAGAAAAAAATCAAACAACTGAATTAGCACATCTTTTTCATGCAATACTCTACTGAATTTTGAGTGAAGTATGTACCATATGCTTAAAGAGAAAATTACCCATATTTTTGACCATGTAACTTAGAAGTCACTAGTTGCTATTATGTTACAAATATTTGCTTTCAAACAAGACATTTAAATCATCTACCCATGAGTTCTGTTTGAAAGCTATACTGATAATCAAATGAAATAAAATACTAGTTATAATTATAAACTTTGTACATATAATAAAATTCTACTTAAAATAATAAAATCAATGTTTATCCTTTTTTGACTCTTAATAAATTTGTTTATCCATGTTTCCACAAATATAAATTAATTATATTATAATTCTTGAAAACTATATAATATCTAACTATAAAAATATTTTGCCACATGTTCTGAATTAAAACTATATAATTTTATGCTTACAACAATGAAAACCACCCAGGTACGGGTGACTGCGGCCTGTAATCCCAGCATTCTGGGAGGCTGAGGCAGGCAGATCACCTGAGCTTACTAGTTTGAGACCAGCCTTAGCTAGAGGGAGACGCTGTCTCTAAAATATAGCCAGAGGTTGTGGAAGGCACCTGTAGTCCCAGCTAAGCAGGAAGCTGAAGCAAGAGAATCTCTTGAGCCTAAGAGTTTGAGGTTGCTGTGAGCGATGACGCCATGGCACTCTACCCAGGCAACAGAGTGAGACTCTGTCTTCAAAAAAAAAAAAAAAACCTACACATTTACTAAAAATTGCTTAAACATTATAGATTTTAAAAATATTTTTGCTATGCTTTTGTGTTTAGAATAAACACACAGGACAACTCATGTTCCATTTGCTAAATCACTGAAAGACTCGTTCCTAACATAGAAAAAATAAAGGGCTTAACTGCAAATAAAAATTACACCGCTACAGAAAATGAATAGTACTTAACATGCAATAAACGTTATTCAATGTATGTGAACAGCCGGAATGAAAGAGGTTTTTGTCTGTGTTACCTTTTACTCACCAATTCTATAATTATCAGACCTGGGCACTAGGGATTCAAGACAGACAATCATGAACTTGACTGAGAGAGAACAAGTTTTACTGGAATTCCTTCTCAAATGTAAACCTAAAGATCAATTAATATGACTTAACAAGCATCCCCTTCCCCCAGATTCATTTTAGCAGCTTTCAAGGAAAAAAGTCACTTATATACAAGTTTTAAAAGACAGCTTTGGGGAAATGGGGAATTATAATATTTATTACATGTGTATTACATATACAAAGCAATCTGAGTATTTGTTTGGTTTGCTGAATGAGCCAGTACTTTGCTGAAGCTGTCTTGAATGGGCATAAATAACAGGTGAGTTTATTTAATACATTCTTCTAACATACTGCCATGTTAGAAATCATTTTAACAATTAAAAAGAAACCTCTGGACATAAACAACTATTAGATTGCACAGTTTTATCTCAATATGTCCATAACAGATACATATCCCAGTATGTGTAGCATTTTAAAAGGTTTCCCATTAATAATTCTTTTTAGTCATTTTTACATTATTACAACAATACTTCTCCCCCCAAAGCAATTACTTATTGCCAGAAATCACTGACAATTTTTTAAATAAAAATAAGTCAAAATAATAGCAATCCTTTACTAAAATTTATTCTTATTTTGATTACAAAACACTAATTTTTAAAATAGATAACTGGAAAGTAAATCATGTTTTTACATAATACAACAGAGAACACAGTTATATTTTCAGGAACATTCTACGAAATTTCATAGAACGCTTGCTCAAAGTGAAAATCTGCATTTCTGCTCAAATCATTTTCATTTAAAACTCACATGCCACATTTTCACACTCAGTTTCTAATTGTAGGTCACTATTATTTAGTGAGAATTTGAAAACTTAAAAATACTTATGCCACATTTCACACTCTTAACAGTAGGTCACAAACTATAATTTAGTGAAAATTAGGAAACTTAAAAACACTTCTGTGTTTTACCTTGCATTTGGATTTCAAAGGAAAAAAATTCAAACGCACATTCTTTATTTTAATGGAAGTCGCTGGCTTATCTACCAACCCTTATCAGACATTCTAAAAATGAGTGTTCAATTTATAAAAGATATGACCTGACCCTGAGTTTTAGACAAAAATAGAAAACAATGGCAGACTTTTTGGTCTCAACAAGAGATATCTTGGCATAAAAATTCATATAATATAAGCAAATATTACTCAAAAGTTTCCATTCAAATAATAAGCTGTGAAGCAGACAAGATTCCAACCAATCAAAAATACTATGTCAACATGACCAAAGTTAGCAATATTCAGAGGAGCTTTTTGCAAAGTGTGGCAAAAATGCAACTGCAAAGAAAATCTTTAAGCAAGCTGGAAAAGCAGACTTAGCATCAGCTTCTATAAGGAACAAAGCCATTTACTAAATGTGGAAGTTCTTAGGAAAATGATATTTATGCCTATTTCAGAAAAAAAAATTAATTTCCACAACAGTGATCCGTATGAAGGAATGGGGAAGAGGAGCTAAAATCAACGGTGTGAATAGGAAAGACTAAGGTTGCCTCCCTGCCTTAGGGATGCCATGAGGGTAGACCCTCTGCCTTAGAAAACCACGCCAGAACCTAGCTATACAAAACATTTTGGCTGCAAGCCTTTAACAGTGCCAGGCTGTTTTTCATTTTTGTGCTAGACTCCCTCAATTGAGACAGTGTGGGATTGTCACTTTGATGCACACAGAGAACAAAGAATAATATAGTGGGAGGGGGGTGGAATTTTTGCCCCTGTAAAGTCAGGTTAGCATTTTGTTTTCTCTGACAGGTCTTGAAATGACTCAAGAAACAAAAGTAATGCTGAAGAATACATCAAATGCCTAACAAAATTAATGCTGAGTATAATATTGTCACAGTTTTAAAGCCATATGAGAGATTAACATTTTAAAAAATCAGACTGTAGGTGTTCAAGTCATATAATTATTACCTGTTTAAGAAGCCAGAAACCAAGAAACGAATGATTCACAGTCACAGTATTTTATTTAAAATGAAGGTAAACCATAAAATCTGGCTTAAAAAAAAAAACCACTAATATACAAGTATTACAAATTTTAGGTCACTATTCAGAGACAACTGTGTCAGCTGCTATCTGACCTTGATTTCTCCAAAATTAAATAATCTGATGAAAAGATTCTAACATTAGCATCTAAATATCTTATGCCTTCACAAGGAAAGAGGCGATAAGTGATCAAAATGTTTGAAGAATTAAATGACACATCATCTAGAAAGTTGCCACAGTCACAAACAGGAAGACGGTCTCTTCTATCCTATTCAATTCAGTACTAAAAATGAAGCTAGCACAAATGAAAAAACCAGGTGTGTGCTGCTGCAACCTTCAACTAAATAGACTATTTGAATCTGGTGACTAAAAGCACCAATAAGCCATTAGCTCCTAGAGGTATGACCTTTTTCTCTCTAATGCACAAGATAAGTAGAGGAAGAGGTCCATTTTCTACAAACCAAATGAAAAGAAAGAATGAACTGTGACAAGCTCAGATCCCATGCTGGCATGTTTTACACTAAGCTCAGCATCATCTAGAAGCAGTATGCTTCTCCCTGCCAATCAGAGGGAGAAAAAGTTATGCAACTAATAGTGTTGATAAATAGCACCAAAGGTCTACTAGTCTCTTCTCCTGCACATCTCCGTTGAACCAGCTGTTAAAAGAAGACCAATGACTGTTACAGAAATAGCAAGACCTAAAGCACTTGCCTCAGATGTTACACATGGAGGCATGGAGCATTTACCACCTGAGCCTATCTAATTTCCGACAAAACGATCCCCTGCCCAGTTTTGTTCACGGCCACAGAATCTGATAACAAGTCACGATCAGCGTTGGGAAAGGCAGTGGGAGTGAGAACATGGGGAAGAAACAGAGTGAGAGCAGTAGCCAAACTTCAAACAATATATGTGCTTCTCTTATTATTCAAATTAGTGCCCTGCACAACACTTCAGGATGACAAAGGCTATATTAAAGGGTTCAGGTAGAATGATTTACTTTGGGTGGCACGGGTAAGTCTGCCATGTAATTAAAGAATGCATTATTTTGTTCCTCACTGTTCTCCTTTTCCATTTTCCTTTTTCTTTATGATACACTGCTGATGCTATTACCACATGGGACATTGATAGTTGTAGGCAAGGCATTCATGTATTGCCAAAGTGGTCTAGAGAATGATGTCTGGCTGGCTTTAGTTCAACAAGGAATATAAGGCAAAACCAGAAAGCAAAAAGAATGAAAGTGTAGAAGCCAGGCAATAGGCTGGGGTTTTTTTCTGTTTATTAATGGTGCAGATGAAATAGGGGGTAAATCTGAAGAAAGCAGCCAAGCTAACTCAATTACAAAGAAAGATTAAAGGAGTTAAATGTCTATAACTTGGCTGACAACCAAGGAACAATATGAGAGCTGTCCACAACTCTCCAAAGTATATACACAAAAAGAAGAGTGGAGAATGTTTATCTACTATAGGAGTGTGAATATATGAAATAATAATGAGATAATTTTTTTAAAAAAAGAACTCTAACTTCAAGCAGCAGGGAAATAATCTGAAACAATTTTTAAAAGGCTGTTTTCTTTCTCTTTAGAAACATCAATCATCTTACTGACCCACAGGCTGTAAACAATACATGGTAAGAAATGCTCACCTACAACCAGAGGACTGAATTAATGGAGTTGTAAAAATGAAGTCCCATTGGTGTTTTAATGGGGAATGCATTAAATCTGTAGATTGCTTTGGGTAGTACGAACATTTTAACAATGTTTATTCTTCCCCGCCATGAGCATGGTGTGTTCTTCCATTTGTTAACATCTTCAGCTATTTCTTTTCTTAGGGTTTCCTAGTTCTCTCTGAAGAGATCCTTCACATACTTTCTGAGGTATATTCTCAGGTATTTCATTTTCTTTGAAGCTACTGTGAAAGGAGTTGTGTCTTTGATTGGATTCTCAGCCTGACTATTGGTGTATATGAAGGCTACTGATTTGTGGACATTGATTTTATATCCCAAGATGTTACTGTATTTTTTGATCACTTCCATGAGTCTCATAATGACTTCCTGGGATTTTCTAAGTATAAAATCATATCATCAGTAAAGAATGAAAGTTTAACCTCCTCCATCCCCATTTTGAAGCCCTTGATGTCCTTCTCTTGCCTGACTGCATTGACTAGAACTTCCAGAGCTACGTGTAATAGTAGTGGCAATCGTGGACATCGTTGTCTGGTTCCAGTTCTAAGTGGAAAAACTTTCAGTTTTACTCCATTCAGTAACATACTGGCTGTGGGTTTTTCATAGACAGCTTCTATCAGGTTAAGAAATGTGCTATCTATGCTTGTTTTCTTAAGTGTTTTTGTTAGAATAGGATGTTGAAGCTTGTCAAATGCTTTTTCTGCACCTATTGAGAGGATCACAGTCTTTGTTTTGCTTCTATTTATGTTGTGAATGACATTTATGGATTTTTATATGTTAAACCAGCCTTGCATCCCTGAGATAAAACCTACCGATCATTTTCTATAATTTTTTTTAATGTGTAGCAGTATTCTATTTGCTAGGATTTTATTATTTTTTCATTGATATTCGTTAGTGAAACTGGTCTGTAGTTCTCTTTTTTTGTTGAGTCCTTTCCTGGATTTGGTAATAAGATGATGTTAGCTTCATAAAATGTGTTGGGGAGGGTTCCTTCCTTCTCAATGTTCTGGGATAGGTTCTACAATATAGGTACGAGCTCTTCTTTAAAGTTCTGGAGTAAAACCATCTAGTCCAGGATTTTTTATTGTTGGAATCATTTTTATCGATGCAATTTCAGTGCTTGATATTGGTCTGTAGAAGAGATCTAATTCTTTCTGGTTAAGTCTAAGAAGTTGGTGAGATTCCAGGTATTGGTCCATTTCCTCCACATTTTCAAATTTCTGAGCATAGAGATTTATGTAGCAATTCTCCTAAGTATCACAAGAATAGAAAAGCAAGCATGCAATGTACTCAATACTAATATGAAACCAGTAGATGAACAACTACACATCCACACAAGAGAAAAACACAATTAAATTCAAGAAGGGGAGGAGAAGGGAAGGAGGAGGGGGTTTGGTAAGCTTGTACCCTAAGAGGCACAATGTCAGGGTAAATGGCACACCTCCTGGGTGAAGGGCTCAACTACAACTTGGACTTTACCTAACAAATGCAAAAAGTGTAACCTAATCATATGCACACTTACATTAATCTAACATTTTTTAAAATGTATATAAAAAAAATGAAGTACCATCTGCTTACCAGGTGATCCAAATATAGTGAGGTCACTTGGCACACGTCTAATCTGCCTAATGCAGAGACACCTGTGAGATCACAAATGACATAGTTAAGTTGTCACCTTCAAAATAAACCCAACCTGAATTCTGAATCCTAACCTGGACAAGAGCTGACTTGGATGATCGAGTCTGGTTCTTGGACATTCCAAGATGGGAGAAGAATGTGAAAGAACAGAAATGTTCTGAATGATTCTAAGGTTATTCTTAAATAATAAGAACTTTTTCAGTCTTTCCAGAGATTCTCAAATCAATTATAACTCAAAAAATCATCATAATAATGCAAATTAGAGGTACTTAACCTGGATCAATGGATGCCCTTCAGGAGTCTATGCACTCCTGAATGCTACATGTAAAATTTACAAGATTATATAAACAGATATCTCTCTGGGGAGAAGATCATTGTTTGTCAGATTTATAAAAAGGTCCATAATCCAAAAACCTGTCAAGAGCTCCTATTAAGAACTGTCTAAAATCTCAGAGGCAGGTTGGAATGCATATGGATAATCAGTCCAGGTTTGGGGTTTCCACCCCAGGGAAACAAAGACACTATTTTCTGGGAGAGCAATACATCAGGTTTAAACCATAACTTAACACACCCTTGTGATCCTGACAGGCCATGCACAGTCTTGAAGATAGCTAAGATGTTATCTATATGCTCTGTATATATTAAAGTTAGGATCCTTAAGTATATCAATACTGACAGGACCAGAACTGGCATAGTAACTCATCCCCAAAAAAGACTGTGTATGCAAGTAAAAAGGGAAGTGTTATCAAAGCAATAGGGCATGTGACTCCCAAACAGTTTACATAGCACAAAACTACAGGATTAGACAAACCTATCTCATAAAAGAATTATTTTAAGCAGTAATCACAGAATCACAATAACCTATATCAGAACGAAACCAGCCTTAAGAACTTTCCAGGTACCAACTGTGAACAAAATTGGAGAGCATTCATAGCCACAGAGAACATTCTGAGCTGGGGTGTCACCAAAAAAGAAAAAAGAGAGAGAGAGAAAGGCTGAAGACAGAAATCAAGTGGAAGGAAAGAAAAATTAACTTTTGAGAAGGTCTGTTTCAAATAATGTTCATATAGCATATTCTCTTTAAAAATAATTTATTTAGACATTCACCTACTGAGCACCTACCAGGCATTGTACTCGGTGCTGAGAATCCGGCAGCGAACAAGACAAACAAAGCCCTGCCCTGCTGGAGCTTAATTCAAGGGAGCGGGAAAAGGAAGCAGGGAGACAAACAAGCATATCAGCAATATCATTTCAATTTGTGATACATGATATAGAAGAAATAAACAAGATGATGTGACCAAGGCATCAGAGAATGGCCTACATCTATCTTGCATATCACAGAGACCTTTACTTCAATTCTCAGAGTCAGTCTCGGTCTTAAAAGAATTGAGAGCCGGAATGTCCTGTCTGGCTAGCTGGAGCCAGACCCCTGCATTTCACAGATAAAGACAGGACAGCTATTATGTAAGACAAAGTATCACTACCTTGTTATCTCCCACACTTCAAAATATACACACCTAGACTGAACGATAATTTTATGACGTAATATGCTCCACCTTTAGCAGACGAGTATGAGAACAAGAAACAGACAGCATTTCTCTAACTCTTTAAAAACCGGCTCAAGACACTGCATACTTTGTATTCTTAATACAAAGCACCATAATCTATCCAACTTCTTGTCAAGTTCCTTTCAACTAAAAGAATTTTGGGTTTTGCTCCTCTAGACAAATCTGACTAATTTCTGCTGTCAAAGGTGTAGAGGATAATAGCCAGCTTCCAAGAGCGCCCCCAAAATCAACAAATCAGAGAATTCACACCTTGTGCAATGCTTTCCCTCATCTCAGGGTTGGCCTGGGGGATCAACAGAATACAGTGGAAGTGATGGTGTCTGTCCTAAAAGACACTGCAGCTTCCTCCTTGCTCTCTTGGATCACGCATTCTAGGAGAAGCCAGCTCTTGCCATCACTTTGTGAGGACACTCAAGCAGTCCCGTGAAGTGGCTTGCATAGCTTTCTGCTAAATAGCCAGAATCAACTTAACGTCCATGTGAGTGAGCCATTTTCTAAGCAGATCCTCTAGGCTAGTCCAACCTTCAAGTGACTTCAAATGTCCTGGCAGGCATTTTGACTGCAATTTATAAAAGAGAAGAACCACCCACTAAGCCTGCACTCTAACCCCTTTCTGCCATGCGCTCTAGCCTCATATGTTCCAGGGGTTTGAAAGCTTAAAAAAAAAAAAAAAACAACAAAAATAAAAATAAAAGCTGCTACATTTCCCAGATACTTTTGCATCATGCCTTCCATAGGGTACCGAAGCTCAACCAAATCTACTCAAGACTGAGACAACAGAAGTATGGCAGCGTATCTACAATGAGATCAAATTTTGTTGGAAAAGGAGACATTTTGTTCTCCTGAGACAACCAGGTAGATATTCTACTAAATGATCCTTAGTATGATTCAAAGTAGCAAGTGGCAGTAGAGTTTCTACTAAAATAGATGGGCTGTTTCTTTTGGATTGTGTTCTTCCTAGCTAATGACAATCAAGTTTGGTTCCTTGGCACTTCTGGAAATTAAACTGCATGTAACATAACCCTGTATATTTAAACTGCACGCAACTCAAAGTAGCTGTTGCCTGCAACTAATACACAAATTCTCCCATCTCATAACACTTGCATTTCTATCTCATGGCTCACCCTCTACTTTTCCATTACTAATCCCTCTACCCATGCACTGAATCCTTTTCATTCACGCCATTTCTAGGAACTTGCCCAATCAGTTTTTCCATTTTCCTCTATCTTCAATCTCTTCCATGTTGGGAAGCCTAACATAGTCATGCACAAACCCTCCTCTCCTCCTCTAACAAGGACACAAAGGATCTGGTTGGCTCCACCCCCAAAGTTTGTGCCAAAGGACCCTAACTTTCCAGACAAGCTATGGTATTTGCCTGCCCGCTGTGGCCTCATATAAAAAGGGTCTCTAACTGCTCCATGGCAAAGGAGACCTTTGCATTTACCCTCTCCTTTCAATAAACCTGGTCTGAACATCTCCATTCTGATCTTGTCTCTGGACACGACTGCTTGTACCTTTCATAAGGTGCTAAAACCCAGGACTGGCAGCTGACTGCTGGCCTCCTAGCTACCCCATTGTTCTCAGAACCTAGTCCGATAGTGCCCAGACCCACCCTTGCTGACACCGCCCTCCACGCCCCGGTTGGAGAATGCTAGAGGATTTCGCACCAACTGCCATTTAAGGGTGAGTAAGGTCCTGAAACAGCTGCAAACAGAAGCTCACTCTTTGGCTTGCTCTGTGCCTCTGTGTCCTCACATCCTCCTCCCTGCTGCTGCTTTGTCCGTTTGCACCTAATTAGAAGATTTTGTCTCAGTGCTGGGGTCTCTTCTGAGGTCCCAGGGACTTCAAATCATTTCATTTTTCACTTCAAGCCTAGTGCTGGACCCCTTATTTAGGCTTTTTAGGTACCAGGGACCTAGAGCATTCTTACAAGAAATGGGATGCCTGACGTTTCTCCGTCTTTCTTCATTTTTCACTCCTCCATGCCCCATTTCTTGGAAAACAAAGGATGCTTTCTTTTCCACCCAGGTAAGGGAAGGACATCTGAGACATGGGAGCTGGCCCTTCCCCCGACTCAACAGAGATACCCTTGGGGTGTCTCCTTCAACTTTAATACAAATTTTAAAAATGAGACATTTAACTTCAATATCTTAAAAAACTTAAACAAAATCCCCTATCTTGAAGCCTTTCTCTCTCTCTGGTCTTACCCCTCCCTATACAAATCATCACTCAAACACCTCCCCTCTGCCTTCCCAGTCTTCCTCCCTATGTCCCCTCCTCCAGGGATTCCTCTAGCTCCTCCCTCTCCTTCACCTCGACCCACCCCTGGAGTCTCAAGGCCCTCTACTCTCCCCACCCCACCAATCCCTAGACTTCTCACAGTTTCTTCCCCACAATAGCCACAGGCCCGCCCCCAGCGCAAGCCAGGCTGCAGGCGCCAGATGTGGAACCTTAGAGCTGCAGACCTAAGAGGTCCTGCAGCAGTGACACAGTAAGCCATACAGCACTCCTCAGGCCACAAGGGACACAGGTATGGGCACACAGGGCAAGTTCACAGGCCCAGGGGCCACCTTACCCCAGGCCCTTTGCCCACTTCCCTGCACCCTGCTGCCCACCAACTCCCCTTCACCAGCCAGGCTTCCTTCCCTCACTTGCCAGCTTCCCTCTGCCCCTGGGATTTCCCCCCACCCTGCCTGCTTCCCACCACCCCACACAGATTTCCCTCTGCACCACTGCCAGCTTCCCTCTGCGCAAAGAAAGGATAGAGAAAGAGAGAAAACAGAACTGATAGCAGCCCCAAAGCAGAAAAGTTTTTCAATAGTTGACTGCCACTTTAAAACTTCTCCAGAGATAGTTACTCAAAAGGCCTGAGCAAGAAGACCATGCCCTTTTACAGAATAGAGCCCTGCCCATTATGACTCTGGGTCCCTAAAATAAAATGTCCCCAAAAGCATCTTTTGCTAAAACCCTGGAATCATGTTTTCTCAACAATGGAGAAAGACAGTAAAAGGGAGGGTATAATTTCCTTAAAACAGGAGATTATATTCACCGTCTAGAACTGGTGGTCCCCTAAATCAATATCCTCTATACCCATGGACCCATGGAACCCCTCTAACTTGCAAATGGGACCACATTTATCACACCAGGATGGCCTTAAGTAACTTACTCTCTAAGACAGGTTAAGTAAATTAATTCTAATAAATACCAGAGCCACATCCTCTAGTCTTCCTAAATTTTAAAGACCTCTATTTCTCACTCCTATCTCCATCATTAAAATAAACAATAAAATAAGTACCCTCCCTTTGTATATTCCACAGTTTCTCAGTCCTCTGAAAGATGAAGTTATCTTGTTCATCCTTTTATTACTTTCCAGTAAGCCCCTCCAACCATCTTAGGGACTTGGACCTTATCATGGCAGGGAAGAGGGCCTTTACACTTTTTACAGGACACGTGCGGTTTCTATACCAACTAGTTTGGTTTGGTCCAACAGGGCATCACCAGCTCTGGGAACAAGCTACTCACCTATGCTCTGAATATGAGGAATCTTGGTTCAACAGCCCATAGGGATGCTGGATCTTACCCCTCTTGGGCCCCCTTTTTACACTCCTCCTGTTATTAACCATTGTCTCTTATGCCATCCAATTCCTATCCTCATTTATTTAAACTACAGGGTAAAAAAGGTATCAGCTGCTGTTGCCACCCAATTCCTAATATTCACCAAATCCTCTCACAACGTATCCCAAACCCACATAACCCTACCAACACCCAACTCATCTCACTAGGGATAACTACTACCCTATCCAGCTAGAAGCAATTTCAGAAGACAGACTATCATCCTCATCACCCCCTTCAACATAAGTCAGAAATGTCAGGGGGCCTTCATAGCCACACATAAACCCTCCCCTCTTCCTCCTCCTCCTCTCCAGCAAAGACAAAGGCATAAAATATCTGGTCAGCCCATCCCCGAAGTTTATACCAAAGTTTTACCAACTTTCCAGGTAAGCTATGGAATCTGCCCACCCCTCATGGCCCAATATAAAAGGGGTTTCACACTGCCCCCAGGCACAGACAACACCTTTGCATTGCCCAGACAGGTCATCCTCCCTTTCAAAACACCTGATCTGAACATCCCTGCTCTGATCTCATCTCTCAGCACCGCGCTGCCAACACCTTTTATTCCTCTTCATCATTTCTGTCTCCAGCAATACACCGCTTCTTTCAATCCTACCAACTATCCCTGTCAAGCTTCATGAAACATTAATAGAAGCTCATTGTCTTTACCTCCACTTCCAATGCTCCAGTGACCACAATTTGGCTCTTAAGCCATGACCAGTGAAACAGCTATTGCCAAGGCTGGCAAAGACCAAACAGTCCCTGCTTTCAATCCCTACTTTACAAGACTGGCATTTGGCAGTCACACCCACCATACATCTTTGAAACTTTGACGGCAACAAGATTACGGTTGGGATGTCTAACCTCAATTAAACAATCCAGCATCCCACCTTCACACATCATCAACATCTCTGCCCTCTGCACCTACACAAGGAACTTGCATGCAGAAGCCAGTTCAAACACTTAATAATGCTCTTCAAATACTCTATCTCGAGAGCCTCAGTACTTACAGACATCCAAAAAGAATGATATGGGCACTTAAAAAAAAGTGAAATGGATGCAATAAGCTATTAATATGAAAATATATTTTATAATTTTTAATTTATTTAAGGAAAAATAAAACTGTTTAGAAGTTAAGAGATTCCAAAAGAGCAGTGATGTTAAACTGGTATATACCTCTTAAAACAAACTTCCCCAATGCTGAAAGTCCAACTATTGTTATTTACTTAACACTTACAAACTAGAATGCCTGTTAACTGTACACCTAAGATAGCAACCCTGAGTCCTTTTCTTTTGAATGTAGGTATTCTATGACAGCTGCAATCTCGAAATGATACTGCTAACTTGACTGGTCAGGGAGGTAACCCAATCCTTTTCCCTGGCCAAAAGAGGACCTTCCCTGTCACAGCTGTAAGCTCTGTAGAGGCTGGCCTCCAAGAATTACATGAGCCAACCTTCTTTGGCCAAGGATATAATCAGCCCTTTTCTTTAAACTCCTCACAAGTCAAAATTTTTCCCAAAACCCACAAAAAATAGCTTATTTTCATTAAGTTACTTTGTGTTGCCATCACTGATTGTCTTCATTTTTAATTCAGTGATATTTTTAGCCAAATGAAACGAGGTGCAATCAGTTTTCCTCAATCTGTCTCAGCTCTTACTCTTCATCTTCTGGGACCCAATTCATGTGATCCTTTAACAACTATTTATTTCAGACCTAACTAGATATCTCCCTAAAGCCTACCAATCTAGCCTCTAGGCATATTTCTTAAATAAAAGCACTAGATCTTTGTAAACCTAAAATTTGCATTCTAAAGAAACAAATCAACTATCAAAAGGCCTAGAAGTAGAGCAGTTGCTCACCTCTAAGCAGAGTTTAAAATTCATTTCAATTTATTATTTTTTTTAAAGAAACAACTATTGACTTTTTCCCTTTGCAAAATACAGTGTTTAATGGTCCTAGTTAAATTAGAGGTAATAGTGTGAAGGAAGTGTTTTAAATTGGTAAATTCCAAACCTTTTAATAAAAGTACATCAGTCAGAAGTTTTAATAAGACTCAGCAGGACAGAAAAGAATTAACAGTCTGTAGGAATCAAAAGGTGGTGATAGGCAATGATAACCTTCAGCATTTGCATAGAGATTTATAATTTTATTGCTTAAAGGTTAATGAAATTATATGGTATTTTGCCCACTCTTATCCAGCAAATGATTTCATGCCTTGTTTTATATATATTTACAATAAAAAATGACTCCTTCTATCAATTAACCTACTACATTTTTACATATACACTACTAGGTACATATTATCATTATCTGTTCTAACCAATAACTAAATGGCCTAAAATAAAACATAAGGTTTCTAAGAGCATCTCAGGGAAAAAAAGAAAAAAACTAACTAAGTCAGATCTATGAAAGTACATTAAGTTGCTAACATGATTAATATTTAAAAAAACAGATCTGTTCCTTTATTTATTTTGGAATTCAAGTCAATTATTGCTAAATAGTTGCTTTTGCCAAATGATGACATAAAATCTAACCTAGGGATTGATGAAGGTTGAAGATGAAAATGGATGGAGAATTGTAAGCAGTACATATAAACAATTATAACAGGTAATGTAATCAAAAAAATTTAGGCTGGAACAACTGTTTCCAACATTACAAGAACAACACACTACTGTGGCTTTGCTTCTTTGTGCATCCAGGAGAGTTCAGGCTCAACCGTTTTGCTTAGGACCCAGTCCTGATGGAAAACTGCAAAGAGCCCATCTTGAGGCAGAATGATGTTTTCTCCCTAGTTGCAGATGAGAAATCACATGGAAAGTTTAAGACAAAAACAAAAACACTGACACCTGGACCCCATCAATAACACACTTCCAATCCTACCAACTATTCCTGTCAAGCCTCATAAACAATAATATAAGCTCATTCATTGTCTTTACCTCAACTTCCACTGTTCAAATGACCACAACTTGGCTTCCTTAGCCACGACCACTGAAATGTCTATTGCCAAAGCTGGCAACAACCATGTAATTGTCTATTTTCATACCCTATTTTACGAGACTGATTCTGACTCATCAGTAACTTTTAAAAGTTCCCCTGATGATTTCTTAGGTGGAACTAGGGCTGGAAAATATGTTACAGAGTACCAGTTCTCAAAGTGTATGGTCTCTGGACCACAGCTGCGGCAGCGGCTAGGAACATGTTAGAAATGCAAATTCTCAGGCCTCACCTCAGCCCTGAAGGGACCACAAGTCCTGAGCTGGGGCCCAATATTGTAACAAGGCTTTCAGAGGCAAGTCTGATGCACATTAATGTTTGAGAAACACTGCTTTAGAGTAAGAATAACAGGGTTTCAATTCATTCTCCACAATTTACTAGTTTCATGACAGCTCTCTAAACTTTACCACCCTCACATGCAAAATAAGAGAGTTAGCTACCATTTGTTAAACATATAATATGTGCCAAAGAAAGTGTTAATAAATGCTTTATGTGTATTATAGAAAGTAACCTTATAATGAGCTTGCCAGACAGATACTATTACCATTTTACACCCGAAGATTATAGAAATAATCCAAGATTACAAAGTTAGAAAGCAGGATCAAAATTTAAACCCCAATTTTAAAAATTTGAGAATCATTGCTCTTTCCCTGTTCCCCAAGATCTTCTTGCTGATCTTTCTTTCTTCCTTTTTCTTTTCTTCCTTCCATCTTCCTTCCTTCCTTTCCTTCCTTCCCTTCGTCTTCCTTTTTGTCTGTATGCCTATCTTCCTTTCTTACTTTCTTTAGGAGGAAGCTTCTCTTTCTGATACAAGGCTAGAGACCACCTAACTAGTATAGCATTATTGTGTGATTACAAAGCACTTAGCATTCTGACATATACCAGAAAGCAAAAATTTAAAATACAAATAAAGAATGAAATCACAATAAATACGAGCTTGTAGAGAAACATTCTGCAAAATATAGGGACACATATGGTCGTTCTCAACTGGTGGGTGGAAATCAGAAGCCACTCAGAGGATCATAAGATTGGAACTCAGAGACCAAAGGTATGATGCCAGGAAGAAGTTTGACTTGTCCTGAACCAGAGGAAGAACAATGATTAGAGCCTAGGACAGCAGAAAATAAAGCTAAATAGCTAGATGGGCCCAAACTATAACTTACAGTAAGACCACTTTAGTATAGTAAAAAAACAAAATGATTTTTCACACAGCATATTTTTGATGCACTGGTAGCAAAAAGATAAAGTTAAAATAAAATCATAGGAACTTATTCTAGAAGGAACATCAACCTAGGGTTATGCTGGGAAAAAAAAAAATAGGCAAGAGAAAAAGTCATTTCCATAACTAAAAGTGTTAAATAGGATCTCTTCTACAGTATTTCCATCATATGCATATTCATTATACAGTATTTCAATTACCCACAAATCCAAACAGCACTGACTGATCACATTAAGCTAGGCACCAAGGATAAAAAGATAAATAAGATACCCACTCAGGACACAGGGAGCAAGAAACAGACTGCCAAATGTGTTACATAGTATTACCATAAAGTTATTAGGAATTCCAAAGGCCACTATAGATAGATCAATTCTTAGGAGTAACTTCCGTGAAACTACTAAAAAAAAGTCAGTGAGGGATAAGATAGCCAAAATGTTTTCCATATATGAGTATTTTGTCTAGGCTAGTGTCGTAATCACCAGCTCACAGGAGAGTATCCCCAGTTCATCCGCATTTACGCTTACTTACGGCTAAGAAAGGCAGGCAAATATAAACTCTAGAGGTAACCTCTGTAACATCCCCATCACTCCTTCCTTTTTTCACTATAGAGCTAATGAACAACTATGCTCAGAAACCCCCTGGAAGATTCTACCTATGTATTAATAAGAGAAAACTGCAAGGTACACTGGGATGACTGAATTCATCGGTATCTAAGGTTTCTAACTCGTCGATGATGCTGTATAACATCTTTAGTTCTACAATCTGACAATTCCATAATGCCAATTTGTTTCTGAGAACAGATTTAAGAAGCATGTACCTATAGCAACCAGACTGGGCTTGAATGACAAGGCACTAGGGTTATTTTATTTTTTTTCAGAATAAATGTGAATTGAATTTGCTAGGTTATTAGGAATGATAGCATTTTGTAAACTAAATATATTTAAGAGCAGTAATTAATCTTTAGTGGAGCTGTTTATTACTAACCTATACAAATATAACCAAAGCATAGAATCTCAGAGTTAGGAATGACTTAAAAGGTTGCTTGGTAAAATACTACCTTTGTTCCAAATGGTATTTAGGCTACATATAATGTTAAAATGAAACGATGACATAAAAAGACCTCTAAGTATTTTGAAAAATAAATTTCTTTAGCCCCAATGACATACTGGCCAATGCTACTGTACTTTACTAAAGTTCAATCACCTACTTCTCCTTTTCTAACATTGTAAACTATGTATGATGACCTGGCAGGATTAAAAGGTCGGCACTTGAAAATGGTATAAGCTCTGTAAAAGTGGTGGTTATACAATCATCTTTTAAAATATTCAGATCATGCTAATACAGATATTCACATGAAGTTGGATCTATGAGCTTTAAAGAACTTGTTTAGTTTTACTGGAGCTATACCTGCTGTCAAGAAACAAAAAAGTTGTGAAGGTTGATCAAACATATCTTTGCCTCGAGTATCACGTTAATGTTTTTTTCACTAATGCGGTCCTAAAAGTTAACAGTCAAAGTAATCCAAAGGTTTCTCTTTATTTCTATATTTAAATCATCACAGGTTTGATCAAGCATGCAATTCCCTTTGGGCTCAGGGTTCCCATCAAAATGTCTTATGGAAATATTAAAAATTGAATGGGCATAAACAACTCCAGCAGTGCAGAGCTCATGACAGCACCGCTGTGATCTGTATGTTTCATGTGTAACAACACTGGAGAACTTTGCAAGGGAATATGAGCAACTAATTACCGTCTTTTGCTTGAGGGCAGGTGTGCTGCTCTCCATAGGTATCTCTGCAGCACTCTGCCTCATGCATCGTTTCTTGAAGACATGCACTGTAGCAACCTGCTGAAGCCCTGGAACACATCTGACAGAATACCAAACTGTTGGGTGTTCAGGAAGATACTTATTGTGACTTCTTAAAGTTACCACCTGTGAGAAACAGCAGTTGGGGAGGCTTTATATGGTTTGTGAAAGAGTAAGGCAGGACAAAAAGTAAGTAACATAAAACTATATCTATAAGTCACACACGTTAAACTAGGATACTAATAGTGCCCTAATAAGCACAGAAAGTTTTTCAAAGAAAATACTGCTATTCTCTAAACAAGAAATGAAAAACAAAAAACTAATAATAACCTTATGTTGGACCAACCATCCTTTCCATGCATGAAAGCATAGCAGACAACGGTTGGTATACAGTTTTATAAGGAATAAAAAAAAAAAATCTAAGAAATTAACAAACAATATGATCATATGATGATAGGGCAGGTGAAATACACCATTAACATATAATGCAACCTGAGAGATTAACATCTCTGTAAGATGCTATAAGATCTTTCCCATAAAACTGGGAACAAATAAGCTTACTCATAAAAAGACGCAAAAACCAGATGTGAATACTCCCCGCTGTACTACCCACTACCTGCATGATCTTGGGTAAGAATTGTAACCTCTGTGTGCTTTTTATCTATGGATAAACATAACACACCCTATCAGGGGTATTACTGAATGAGACAGTGTCCCTTAACTATTTGGCACAGGGCTTAGGATAAAGTGCATAATAAATTATAATTAGCATCATGAAAATTTCCTAAGGCCATCAGTCTCTTGTATAGCACTATCCTGTCTAAAAGTATCTTGGATATAAAGATTATTCACTGGCATGCTATTTTAAAAATATATAATATGTTATGCGGCACATCTTTTTAAATATAAATACATGGCTTGGCTTTTAAGCAATTAGTAAATAGACACACAAACAAAACCTTTAATTTTTCTGAGTAATCACTCATCATGGTGAAAAATTGTTATTTTTAGTGTTGAGAATTTTTGGAAAAGTTAGTTGTGTTTCAAAAATATAAAATTAAGACAAGTTCTTATACTATTATAAATATCATCTACTCTGAAGAGAATCTCTGGTAAAATCAAAGTTAACATTCTTAGGCAATGAATCTGCTCAGAACAAGGAAGTGCTTTCAAATGGTAAGATTTATACCAATTGTTTTATCTAAAATTCTCAATTTAGTGTTTTTCTTTAACAAAATAGAATTAAAATGGCATTTCAAATCATTATTACTATTAATCATCAATTGTGTAAACAAAACCTCATTCATCTTTTTAAAAAAATAAAGGCAAGGTACAGTGGCTCATACTTGTAATCCTAGCACTTTGGGAAGGACTGCCTGAGTCCAGAAGTTCAAGACCAGTCTGGGCAACATGTTGAGCCCTCTTCTTTACATAAAATAAGACAAATTAGCCAGTTGTGATGGCATATGCCTGTAGTACTAGCTACTTGGGAAGCTGAGGCAGGACTATAACTTGGCCCAGGAATTGAGGCTGCAGTGTGCTGTGATCATGCCAGCACACTCCAGCCAGGTGACACAGCAATACTTATCTCAAAATAATAATAATAATAAAACAAGAATTAAACTTGTTTCAGACTATTCTGGAATGAACCAAAAGGGGGGAAGAAAGTAAAGCAGGATATGTAGTAAACACATAAAAAAAGCATAGTATATGCAAAATTAAAAATAATTGGAGCCACGGGAATAATCAGAATATAATTGTTTGAAATAGCATCCTTCCCACTCCCAGTAGACTAGCTCATCATAAGCTCATTTCTTCAAACGTGGACAATGAAATAACCTGTTCTCTCTTCCTTTAAATCCCCTTCTTCCTGCTACCCATTCTCCAGTTTTCAAAGGCACCCAACCACCATGAATGTAAGAACCAATCTACTGTGCTTTCTTTAACATAGCCCTAATAACGTCACTCCTCAAACATCTAGTTTGATAGAGAGAAGGCATATAGATAATTAAAGAGATGTGTGTGTATATGTATGTGTACACATAAATGTGGGCACATGCAAAGTACTAAGAGAAGATAAATCAGAAGTCAATTCACTGCCTACCATCAATCAAGAACTGATGATAGATGGAGGAAGAATGTCTACAAACAAATTCAAAACTCCAGGTGATAAGCTTTTATTACAGAGCCTCAATTTACTGAGCTCCAGCTACATCCCACACTCTCCTCACATGACCCTGGGTGTCTTCATTCTCGTAACTCAGTGGACACTCTGCTATTACCTGGCTTCTAACAGTCCCTCTGCCTTTTCGTACTCCCCAATCTTTAATGGTTTTAAAATACAATACCTTATAACCAGACATTCCCCTTCCACTTATTTCTCTTATACAGTAATCATGGAATCAAAAGGCTCTGGGCTTTACAACAGTAAGCTGGAAGACAATGGAACATTCCTTCAAAAAAATCTAAAGTGATTTCCAATTTGGGATTAAGTTATTCAAGCAAAACATCAATAAACTGAACAAAGATGATTTCCTCTCACATACCCTTCTCAGGAAAATACTACAGGGTATATGCCACAAAAATGTAGACAAGAGGCAAGAAAAAAGACAATATGAGATTCAAGAAAAGGCAATGAAAGTACCTACGTTAACAGAAAGGCAAAAGTAGGTCTAGAGAATGAGGTGGGAGGAAACTGAAATCTCCTGAAAGAAGAATGCCTTCAAGGAAAAAAAGGAAACACATAAATTATCTGATATCATTCCCTTTATGGAAAATTACAGTAAGAAGCTCATAGAAGGTATAAAAGGAATTACTAAGATGGACAAAAAAGAGTAATGAAAAAACAAGGCATTCTAACTTTAAGAAAGAAATTCAAACACAAATTTTTCATCAGAGTTCATTACAACACTCAGCTATGAATATCTGTGTAGTACAACAATGGAAAACTTAAACTGATTTAACCAAAAGTTTTAATCTAACTATACGAGGAATATGAGAAGAGATGGCCATGTAAAAGTAAAAAAATCCTTAAAGACCATAATACAAACTCACAATGTCTAAACCAAATAAATCAAAAGACAGCATATTCCCTTTAGCCTAGGGTAGTAGTTCTCAACCTTCCTAATGCCGCAACCCTTTTATACAATTCCTCATGTTGTGGTGACCCCCAACCATAAAATTATTTTCATTGCAATGAAACACAACATGAGGAACTGTATAAAAGGGTTGCAGCATTAGGAAGGTTGAGAACCACTGGGCTAGGGAATGCGTATCTGTAATTTATCAATGTGGAGATATATAAAAACCAGAAGACAGATAAAAGGGTTAAAGATAGTTACCTATGGAGAAGGGGACTGAAATAGTGAGCAAAGAACCACAGTATTTTCTAATAGGCCTTTAAGAACTATTAGAATTTTAATAAGGTAAATATATCACTCTGCCAAAATAATTTTTTTTTTTATTTTTTTGCAGTTTTAGGCTGGGGCTGGGTTTGAACCTGCCATCTCCAGCATATGGGGCCAGCTCCCTACTCCTTTGAGCCACAGTCACCACCCAAGAATTAATTTAAAAGAAAGAATCAACTGGCTCGGTGCCCGTAGCACAGTGGTTATGGCGCTGGCCACATGCACTGAGGCTGGCAGGTTTAAACACAGCAACATAGTGAGACTCTGTCTCAATAAAAAAAAAAAAAAAAACAAATAATCAACCATGTTTGTGAGAATGTTTTTGACACAAATGTTTTCATAATAGTAAAAAGCATGTTCAGCAACGGGTGACTGATTAAATAAATTCTATCTACATAATAAATGACTATGTGGTTATTTAAAATGATATTCCAAAAAATATTTAATAACATGGAAAAATGTTCATATTATGAAATGTAAAATGAACAGTCAAGAAACAGTTGAAGAGCAAAAAAAAGAAAAGAAGTACACATGAAAATACAAATGTAATTTTAGAATTTTTCTTTTCATCTCTGTGCTTCTCTGGTTTTCTGAATGTTCTAAAGTAAATAGTAACTTTGGAAACAGAACAAAATAAATAAAAACTTTAATGCAACTCATCACTCATGGCACTATTTAAATAGTGTTACCTCATGGTGTCCGAGCCAGAATTAACTTCTCCTTCTGCACTGTAGCTTGTCCATGCCACTATTAGGGTACTCATGCAACTACTTTGCAATATAGGCTATTTATGTTTGCTCTTGTCTTTGATTCAGCCTGGTGAAAAGAGGACCATGTCTAATGCACCACAATGTCAGCTAAATGGAATATGCCTGGGCTTCTGAGACAATCCACAAAATGAGAAAATTCTGAGTAAAGTTCTTTTTTTTAACTTAAAAAATAAAAAGAGTATTGACTGATTAATTTTTAGAAGGATACATGATATAAAATTTAAGTTCTCTGATTAGTTGTGCTCAGTAGATTGTGGTTTAGTCTCATCTCACATACACTGTCTCTCAAATTGACTCCTGAAACATTTTGTCCTTTTTCTGAAGGCTTTAGTGAGGCAGCCTTCAAATGTCGATCTTCAGGACTTCCTAACAGACCCACATTTGTCACCCCCAAATGCCATTTACTTGAGTATTTATTTGGCTCACAGAACATCATTAGTTACTCAGAGTTTTACTACAAGTAAATTTGAATTAGGATTATTTGTCTTTATGTGAGTATAGGATTTCCAAAAGACGTAGAAATTTAAATGTTTAGTAGAGCAAATAGGACTTTCATAATGTTTGGCTCTTATTTAGAACTAGTTTCAAAATGACTAATGAACAAAGCAGCATGAATTCTAGAAACAGAACCCTTCTGGGCAAATCCAGAAAAGTCCACTTATTCTTGTACGCAAAAAATTATTAACTCTTTCCTAAATAAAGGAACAAATGTTCAGAACATTTGATTAAAAATCATAAAAAGTATTCTAGTATTTCATCCTGGAGGGGCTGTATTATCCATGAGATCAACTGCTACTTTTCAGCATGCTTTTAGAATAGACCATGCATGAGTAAGAGGAGTCACAAAGAACAGAATGTTATGAAGTAAAGAGCTATTTTATCCACCCTCACTCTCCCATTCCCAGAGGTCTGAGCAGGAGGGCATAAGGACAAAGCAAATGGCCTTTTACAGATTGAGTTTAAACTGTCTACTGAGTGACAACTGTATGAAAAAAGGGTGGAATTAAAGTCTAAAATACAACAGGATCTATAGACTTTTACTGTTTATCAACTTTAAAAACAAAGGAGTTAGATAACTACAAAAGGACACCTTTCTTTCTTTTTTTTCTTTTTCTTTTTTTTTTTTTTTTGGCAGTTTTTGGCCAGGGTTTGAACCTGCCACCTCCAGCATATAGGGCCAGAGCCTTACTCCTTTGAGCCACAGGCACGGCAAGGACACCTTTCTTTATAAAATAACATGCCATGAGTTGGCTTTGTACCAACTGAACTTTATTTGAGCACCTGAGAATAAATAAAATACATGGTTCATTTTACAAAAATTAAATTTACCATCCTTTTTAAAAAAATATATCTATGCATTAAGGAAAATATATTATTAAGAATTCTAAAAAAAAAAAAAAAAAAAAGAATTCTAGAAAATGTGAACCAATCTATGATATAAACGCAGATCAGCAATTGCCTGGGAGTGGGGTTGGAGGGGGAGGCCTTCAAAGGAACTTTCTGGGGTAATAGCAATGTTCTGAATCATAAAGGTGGTGGTAGTTACACATCTGTGTGCTTTTATCAAAACTTACCACACTGTCCACTTCAACTGGGCACAGTTTACTATAAGTAAATTAGACCTGGATAAAACTAATATAAAATATATATCATAACACTTGGTCTTAGCTGCTGACAATCATTATAATTTCCTAAGAAATTTTATGTAAATTTGCTATGTTTCTGACACAAGGTTAAAGATAACCATGAGTAAAAAGTAGCTGTGTGAAAGCATAGTTTACATCACCAATCATACCTCTTGCTAAGTTCAATACACTGCCACCCACACAGTACTTACCAAACATTAACTTATGTTACTTGTTAGTCTTTTTTCCATTAATTAATTTTTAAGACAAAAAAAAAGAAAAAGGAAATGCCATCTATTTGTTAGCACACTCTAAGATTCAGCTCAATTCACTTCACAAACACAAGTATTTATGCATTGCCGTCCACCATGCAATACTTCAGAGAAGTAGTTACCATTTCTTTCATAATACAATAAAAAAAGCAACAGGTATCAAAAAAAATCAGCTATCTGGACTTCTCATATCAGACAATATTATTTCAGAAGATTAAAAGAAGCTTTTTCATAATCACATTTAAACTATCATTTCATTTTTGAAAATACAAAATTTTAAAATAGGTAGTAAGTAACCAAAAATGAAATTAGAAAATGAGCTACTGTAAAAAAAAAAAAATAGTTGTTTTAAAGTAGAAATATTACCATTTTATTTCTTTCCATTGTGATTTTACTACATACAAATTTTGCTAAAGTGGTTAAAATACATTTAATTTTCAAAATATGTAATATATGAGCTCATACACATAATAGAAATTGGTTTAAGATAACTTTTTTCTTAAATTTTAAAAAACACTCAAATAGTTTACCAATTACCATTTAAAAAGCCAGTATCAAAACAGTATGGTATTAGCAAAAGAGCAGACAAACAGATCAGTAGAATGGAACAGAGAGCCTACAAAGAGACCCACACAAAACAGTTAACTGAACTCTGACAAAGTAGCAAAGGCAAGTCAATGAAGAATGGACAGTCTTCTCAACAAATGATGATAGAAGAGCCAGAAAGCCACATAAAGAAAAAAATGAATCTAGATATAGACCTTACATATTTTATAAAAATTAAATCACAATGGATTATAAATCTAAATGTAAAATTCAAAACTATAACCTCCTACAAGGGAACATGGGAGAAAAGTAGATGGGTTTGGCAGTGATTTTTCAGATATAACAACAAAGGCATGATCCACGAAAAAAATGAAGTTGAGCTTAATTAAATTGAAAACTTCTGGGTTTTGAACAAGAGAACAATCAGAAAACAAGTCATGATCAGGGAGAGAATATTTGCAAAAGATATCTGGTAATGGACCACTAGTTAAAATATATGAAGAACTCTTAAAACTAAACAATAAGGGGGAAAAAAAAACAGTTAAAAAAAATGGAGAAAAGACCAGACAGACAGCTCACCAGAGATGATACACAAAATGGCAGGTAAACATGTGAAAAGATGTCCAACTATCATATGTTAGTAGAGAATTGCAAACTGAAACAAGATACACTACAGACTTCCTAGAGCAGCTACCACCCAAAACACTGCCATCAAATACTGAAGAAGATGAGGAACAAGAGGAACTCTCATTCATTATTGGCAGAATTACAAAATGGTACAGCTACTTTAGAAGAGAGTTCTCTAGTTTCTTACAAATGTAAACATACTTTTAACATACAATCCAGTAATTGTGCTCCTTGGTATTTATCCAAATGAGTTAAAAATTTATGTCCATACAAATACTTGCACACATATGTTTACAGTAGCTTTATTTGTAAGCTCCAAATCCTGAAAGTAGCCAAAATGTCCTTCAAAAAGAGGATGGATCAACAAACTGCAATACATCCATACAATGGAATATTATTTCATGCTAACAAGAAAGGAGCTAACAACCCATAAAAGGACATGGATGCACACATATTGCTAAGACAGAGAAGCTAATCTGGAGTCCTGAAGTTGCAGGACTTCAACTATGCAACACTCTGGAAAAGGAAAAATTAAAAACATCAGTAGGTCGTGAGAGATTGTAGGAAAGGAGAAAAATAGGGAAGAATAGGTGAAGCACAGAAGATTTTTAGGGCAGTGAAACTGTTCTGTATGATACTATAAGGGTAGATACATGGCTTTATACATTTGTCGAAATTCATAGAATGTGCAGCACAAAGAGTGAATCTTAATTTAAGAGTCTCGGTTAATAATGACAGGGAAATACAGGTTTATCAATTGTAACAAACACACTAATCTGTGAGAACAATGGGGGGATGTTGACAGTTGAAGTTGGAGAGCGGAGACCTTCTGTACTTCCTGCTCAATTTTGCTATGAACCTAAACCTGTTCTTAAAAAATAAGTCTATTAATCATATCTTATTGATTACATAGACAAATTCTTTCCAAAATAAAGACCAAATCTTGTGTGTGCAGTTTAACATGGAAATATAATGTGATGGTTTTCCCATTCATATAACCAAAAGTGTCTACTTTTTCTTTAAAACATGTCGGATCCTTCAAAAAATATTAATTCTCCAAAAGAAGTTTATAGTAAATGCTTTTGTAAGAAACTCAACAAACTTTCCACGTTGAGGAGAAATTCCTACTGTCAAAATCTCCAGTTTTACGAAGACAGCTTCACTTTCAGAGTGATAGTTTCAAAAGATTATGTTCCCAATGCCAATAAGAAACTTATGCACCAACCAGGTAGCATTCACCCATATGTACTGACTCTTAAGGTTTTACTATATTATATGTAACTGATTTCTTTGTTCAATCTCTTAAAATTTATCGGTTTTTCCTCCTAATATATTAAAAAATGGAAAGATTTCATTTTAAAATCCTTCAAAATTAAAGGATTCTCGATACAAAAAATATTAAGGAGTTGCCAACTTTTAAACACAGCATTAAACAGTAAGCAAGTTTAATTTAGACTTTTGGTTTCAAAAACAAAAATTAAACTCTAATGTCAGAATCTTTACCACTATCTTCTCAAGAACACAGAGACAGCAAATTAAAAAAAAAAAAAAAGGCAGTGCCTGTGGCTCAGTGGGTAGGGTGCCAGCCCCATACACCAAACCCTGCCCCGGCCAAATTGCAACAAAAAAATTGCCAGATGTTGTGGGCACCTGTAGTCCCAGCTACTTGTGAAGCAGAGGCAAGAGAATTGCATAAGCCCAGGAGTTTGAGGTTGCTGTGAGCTGTGTCATACCACAGCACTCTACCAAGGGTGATAAAGTGAGACTCTGTCCCTTAAAAAAAAAGAAAAGACAAAAGACACTGTTAACCCAGTGCCTGCTTCAGAAACTGAAAAAAAACTAAAAGAACAAAAAATAATGAATGCTTCATCGTCAATGAAACAAAGACACAGCCAGAACCACAAACCACAAACTATAAAAAAAAAAAAAAAGAATCCACTAAATTATGTGATATCTGGAATCAAAATGAGGATTAATGCTAAGAGCCAAACCACACCCCTCTAATCTCAGGCAGAATAAAGATTTTCCTAAAATTTGAACAGTTAGGTACATCCAAAGAAATTCTGTTTGGAGTTAAAATATTGAGGCTCTACCTAGGGAGAATATGAGAGATTTTTCCAGAAAACATGTATGTACCACAGAAGAACAGAGGAAAAACCAACAAGACATTTTTATTGTCACTGACCTAGCTTTCCAGCTCAGAGGACTGCCAAATGGGGTCAAAGAGAGGGGAAGCAGCTACCACCAGCCTACTGACTACACAGACGCTATGACTCACAGGCCTCAAAGTCACAGTGACCTTCACAGCATGCAAACTGAGGTGAGACATGTCCCCAGAGCAAAAGAAACATCTTGATATCTGAGGTAAGAAACCCAAAGGGAAGTACAAACTAATCCCATTTAGATCCTCTCCCAATCACTCAATACATGCATCTGATCTCATACTTTTTTCAGGCAATATCTGTTCTTAATGAAATTGAACTGATTCAGAATGAGTAACAACCAGAAAGGAATCAGATGGTTCACGCCTGGGAGACTTAGATAGGTGGATTGCCTGAGCTCAGAATTTAAGACCAGCCTAAGCAAGAGTGAGACTTCCATCTATAATAAAAATAGAAAAAACTAGCTGGGAGTGGTAGTCCTAGCTACTTGGAAGGCTGAGGAAAGAGGATTGCTTGAACCAGGAGTTTGGGGTTGTTGTGAGGAACTATGACACAAGGGCACTCTGGCCTGGACAACAGAGTGACACTTTGTCTCAAAAAAAAAAAAAAAAAGGAAAGTGAAAAAGAGAGAAAGGGAGAGGGGGAGAAAGGAAGGGAGGGAGGGAGGACATTCAATCCTGAAACAGTAAGAGAAATAAGAGATATGCATGGAAAAAATGGCAAAAAACAAAATGAAAAAAAAGATATTAGAGATCAGATGATAAATACTGAAAGTAAAAGAGATTCAACTAATACATACTTAACATTCTTACCAAAAAAAGAACAAGTAGAACAGAGAAAAAGGCAGAGATATAATAAAAGAAAACTTACGTAGAGAAAAGAAAGAAAATGCTTTTTAAAAATGTTCCAGAAAAACTGGATTCACAACAATGAATACTAAAACATATTCTTACGAATAGAACTTAGGGGAGATAAAAAAACAAATATAACTTCATTAGGTATCCAGGTAAGAAAATTAACTCTGGTTTTATTTAGGCTTTTCCAAAGCATCAGTCTTATCATCTGGAAATGGTAGGGCAATGTCTGCAGAGTTCTAAAAGATATGAAATCCACTTACGTGATTTTCAGCCAAATTAACCAGAAAACTTAAAAGCAACCTACACATACTTTCAAGCATTCAGTTACTCAAGAAATACAACATTCATGAGCTCTTCTTAAAAATATATACATATATAAATTGATTAGATATATAGATATAAATACCACCCGAAAAAAGAAATGTAATTATCTGATAATCAATTTCAACCAGCCAGGAAATGAATTGAAATAGGAATTAAAAAATGAAGAATGGAGATATGTGTTGGTATAAATAAGGATTAAATTTATTTTTATAGCATAGACATAGAGCAGTTTGTCCTCTGAAAAATGGTTTTATGCAGGAAAAAAGCCATATTCACGGGGTATAATTAATAGACAAGGCTTCTCCACACCTCCCATTATCAAGTATAAAGAAGAAAAAGAATAAAGGTATACTATATTCTAATAATGGATGACTGGGGAGAATGGTTCATATAGCCCACAGGTAACCAAAAAAAAAAAAAAAAAAACCTTTTCTGGTCTTCCTGAAATAGGATGACAGTTGGTGGATGCAGCGAGTATATCAGAAGCAGCATTTCTGAGAGCCTCTGAATGTCCTGGGAAATGGCCACTGCATTTTTGCCTTTATGAAGCCAAATGATTTAGTATTGACTCTTTTGAAAGTGACCAGACATTCCAGAGTTTTGCCACTCAGACACCAGTAATCCACCAATCTTTTTTAAAATAGACAACTAAAAGAAAATAATACTCTTACATTTGAAGGATTACACTTAAAACACAAACTGTCATTTTATAATCAGATTGCTTAGGCCAACTTGATTTTACTCTACATGACTGGGTGTCTCAGTCTACCAGGCAAAGAAACTTTTTCTTAAAAAAAAAATATGCTACTTGTTTGGAGGCATCAGTTTCCCCAGCATGGAATTTTCTCAGGGACTACCTCTTGGGAAAGTTTGCCATGATAAAAGAGTAGGTAGTAAACACTGAATGCTTTTAAGTGTAAAACTAAAACTAAATCACTATGAAAATTAATTAAAAAATAGAATGCAAATGTTGCACAGCTTGACAAGATACAAATTTAATATCACTAATAAAAATCAGGAGGTGGGAAAAAGGAAATCTGCTAATATTTTACTTTTCACAGCAGGAAATACACTGATACAATAACGTATGGTTAATTTTTTAAATATAATGATCCTGATCTCTCAATTTTTTTCTTTCAATTTTAGTAAAAAACTACCTAGGAATTTCTTATTGTAAAGAGTCATCCAATTACTGTAATTCCTTTAGTTTCACTTTAATTTCTTTTACTTTTGTTAAAATCAAGAAATATTTCTTTTATTTAAACAAAAATAGTATGTAGGATATTTCTGTCCTTATCATTTTTTTTTTATTTCTCCATGTTTAAATACATGTATGTGTTTGGGTATGTGTGGATGTGAAGACAGAAAAATGCCTGGGGGATGGCACCTGTGGCTCAAAGGAGTAGGGCTCCAACCCCATATGCCAGAGGTGGCAGGTTCAAACCCAGCCCCGGCCAAAAAAAAAAAAAAGAAAAAGAAAAAGAAAAATGCCTGAAGTGCTATTCCAAATTATGATTATGTGTAGAAACTGTGTATTTTTAAAATTTTTATCCTTTTCTTATTGCTTGTAATTTTTATAGTAAGTACATAATCACTTAATGAAAATCTGTATTTTAAGAACTTGATAGAACAACATCAAAATCGTGAATCTGACTAAGAACAGCAAATCTCATATGCCTCCACAGACATCTATACTTATTCATTCATTTACTCCTTTATTCAACCAATAGCTAGTAACCACTGTAGGCAGGGTATACCAAACATATTCTCATTTTCCCTATGTATGTATAATATAGTTGCCATACATACATAGGGAAAATGAGAAATTGTAGCAAATGTATCTTTATTTACAAAATATTCCTTACAGGGGCTGGATGTACCTATAATCCTAGCACTCTGGGAGGTTGAATCAGGTAGAATGCTTGAGCTCAGGGGTTCCAGACCAGACTGAGCAAAAGTGAGACCCTCATCTCTACTAAAAATAGGGAAAAAAACTACCTGGCATTGTGGAAGGCACCTGTAGTCCCAGCTGCTCTAGAGGTTGAGGCAATAGGATCACTTGAGCCTAAGAGTTTGAGGTTGCTGTGAGCTATGACACCAGCGCACTCTACCCAGGGTAATAGAGTGAGACACTGTCTCAAAAAAAAAAAAAAAAATTCATTATAAAACTTTACAAAGAGTTAGTCAACACATAAACAATATTTTGAAAAATTTCATAATGAATATTTTGTAAATAAAAGTACATTTAGCTACAATTTCCCATTTTTCCTATATACATATGCAACTTTATAGGTAATCTTTGGGATACCCGGAGATCAAATAAAATAGGCATTAAATTGTCTTAAACAGTTTTTTTGTTTGTTTGTTTTTGTTTTTAGGTTTTTTTGTTTTGTTTGTTTTTTTTGTTTTTTTTTTTTGATGACAACATGTAGCTCAGTTGTCTAGGCTGGAATGCAATGGCCTTATCACAGATCACTGCAGCCTCCAACTTCTGAGCTCAAGCAATCCTCCTGCCTCAGCCTCCTGAGCAGCTGGGACTACAGGTGCCCTCCACGACATCTGACTAATTTTTCTATCTTTTTTATAGACAGTTCTCAAATGATCGTCCCACCTGGACTCCCAAAGTGGTAGGATTATAGGCACTGTACCTGGCCTCAACCATCTTAAGTGAGAACCACCAAACACTTAATTAGAGAAAGTTTCTATTAGATAATCATAAAACACGTAATGTTCTAATATAAGGCACTGATATTAAGAAATGGAAAACCAAAGAAAGAAAAGAAAAGAAAGAAAAGGAAAAAGAAAAGGAAAGGAAAGAATAGAAAAGGAAAACCTGGCCAGGCATGGTGGTGGCTCACACCTATAATCCTAGCACTCTGGCAGACCGAGGCAGGTGGATTGGGTGAACTCAGGAGTTCAAAACCAGCCTGAGAAAATAGCAGGCATTGTGCCTGGTGCCTATAATCCCAGCTACCCAGGAGACTGAGGCAAGAGAATCACTTGAGCCCAAGAGTTTGAGGTTGCTGTCAGCTCTGACACCACAGCACCCTACCCAGGGCAACAAAGTGAAACACTGTGTCAGAACAAAAAGAGAAATAGAAAACCTGAAGGAATGAATACAATAGAAATACTACTAACAAAATTTAAACATTGAATTCATAACTTAATAGATAACTATAATTTTTTTAATATGGTAAATATGGGATTTTTTTAAGTGTCATCTTATTACAACCTCTAATTAAATAAAAAGAAAAATCTAAACAAATTTAAGTGGCATCTCAACATAACAGTCTATATGGTTTGAGCCCTTCTATTTGGGAAAGGGATCATATTCTCTCTCACTGTGTTTTGTTACTTGATATCTTCCACTTCAGGATATTCCCTGGAGTTACTTCCCCTCTATACAACCTACCCGTTTAATGGACTTTTTGGCATAAGGGGGAAATTTTAATCCCTTCTTAGCATATTTTCCCCTATGAACACATTTAATCAAATGCCACAGCTCTAATTTCTCATCTTATAACTGTGTTGTTCTTTTTAAGAAACAATTCCTAAGAATTTAAATGAATGAACAAAGTGATGGAAATTACCACATTACAGTAAACCATTTACCAGAAACTCTCTAAATTTCAGAGGGAAGGAGATGATATTTAAGCAAAAATAATTACTTGAATAACCTAAAAAGAATTTTTTTTCCAAAAAATGTACATCAGTACACATCCTTGGTTTGCATCTGTTTTTGCTCTGAAATGGGGAAAGCCCAGTTAACAACTCTTTGAAAGGTTAAATGTAATTTCCCCCAGTTGCTTTTAAATGACACTTGTTAGCTAAATCTCCACATATGCCCTGCAAAAAAGAGTGGCAAACATTCTCAAACATGATGCAAATTGCAGGTATGCAACAGACTATGCTAAAAAGTGCACTATGTACACAGCGTTGAAAGCTTGTAGGGAGATGATTCCAAAGTATTTTTAAATCATTCTTTGAAACTTGAAGTGCATTTAGCACCAAAACACAGATTTTATAAATACAAATGATGAACTTTATATAAGTAATGAATTGCATATATCCACGTATCTTGCCATTTTCAAAAAGTGTTTTGCTGGAAAACAGTGTGATTATGCAGCACTCTCTTCTATTTATTTATTTTTATTTATTTATTTAATTTTTTTTGCCCCATGATTCTTTATATCAACGTAAAAGTATCGGAGGGGGGATGAAGTTGACCTAGTCAAGTACCTTTGATATAAGTATATCCAATTTCTTCTCCATACACAAAGGATGGGGGGGGGGGAGAGGAGAAAGGAGGTGCATTAACACGACAGAAAGTGAGACTGTAGGTATTTAAGAAACAAGAATGAGACTTTTAGACTAATAACAAGGTACTCCCACAGAATGGAAATGGCAACAATGACACAAGACACATTTATAAAAAGGTCACAAAAAATCAGCCATTAACCATGGCTAGAAAATGTGGTATTACTTAGTGAGTCAGGCATTGCCACCCAACTTGGATACCACCATTTACCACCACTGCCACAGGCAGTGGGGCACGGCTGCTAGACTGCTCCTCATTGTGAAGTCCAGTGTGGTATCTGCTGGGTTTTTGGGGTTTTTTCTTTTTTTTGTAGAGATAGAGTCTCACTTTATCGCCCTCAGTGGTGTCACAGCTCACAGCAACTCCAACTCCTGGGCTTAGGCGATTCTCTTGCCTCAGCCTCCAGAGTAGCTAGGACTATAGGTGCCCACCACAACACCTGGCTATTTTTTTTTCCTTGCAGTTTGGCCGGGGCCAGGTTTGAACCTGCCACCCTGGGTATATGGGGCTGGTGCCATAACCCACTAAGCCACAGGCGCCGCCCAGTAGCTGCTGGTAAAGTTGCTGTTCTTATGGGCTTTGGTCAAGAGCTGTAACAATGTGGCACACTGGAAAGAGCACAGTCAGCATTCCTCTGGCCCCAGGCCCACAGCCCACATCATCTACTTCTAGTTACAAGACTGCTTCACCCTTGTGAATCTCAGTTTTTCATCAACAAAATGTAGTTAACTACAATCAGTTCACAGAACTGTCAGAAGAAATAGCTGAGGTGACACATGTAAAGCACCTGTCCATTACTTAAGGGAAACACACCAAGTTTTCAGTATGTGACTTCCCCTCCCTATGTCCCTCTTTCATTCCCCTTTCACCTAATACAGTAAGATCCACTCTGAAGACACTCAAATCTGTACCCTTCCTAGCTCTAACAAGAAATGCTGCCAATTTAAACCCTAGAGGGGTTTTGGACACTCTACAGGTGATTTTTGAAGATCCCTTTCATCCCTATCACTCACTGCATAGGGAAAAGGTGTACTATGGTGCAAACATGTCTAGACCTGGCATCACTGTATCTGCAGCCTGGTCATGGCTCTACTAGTCATGTATTCTACAGCAAATTACAGCTGCCCTAGGATCTGAGCTTCCACTTCTAGAAAATGAGAGTACTGGACTAGACCAGCATATCTTTGGACTTTAAAATGGTATTCTGTTGTCTCAGTATTGCTTCAAATTAAACCAGGCTAGGTACTTTAAGCAAACGAAATGAGTACAATGTCCAACTAAATACAAAGAACTAGCAAGCTGCCTAAAGAGGCAGATACCTGACCATTAAAGAGAGATATACATGTATACAACATAAGTACCATGATAAAAATGTTATGTAATAATATAAAAAAGAAACACTGTATATTAAATAAAAAGTAATTTCTTATCCAAAACTACTGGGGGATAAGAGGGGAATATGTGTAGAAATAACCTGAACTAAGAAGCAAGATTCGAGTCAGAAGTAGAATGTAAGCTCTCAAGCCTCCTGTTTAAAATGAAGATAACACCTAATATTTATTAGTCAAAACACAAAAGTGACCAGGCATAGTGGCTTGTGCTTGTAATTCCAGAAATCTGGGAGGCCAAGACAGGTGAATGGCTTGAGGCTAAGAGTTCAAGACCAGCCTGGGCAACACAGAAAGACCATATCTCTAATAAATAATTCTTTTAATTTAAACAGGGGGGCCTAAATTAAATGCTCTCTTAAGGTTAATTGAGAGCCAATACCATATGCTCTATAGTAGGATACAGAAAATAACAAAACTTTAAAAGCTGAAAAAAAGATCTTACTAGAAAAAGGATTTAGAAAGAAGGGACGTGAATTGAGAGTACTTTGAAATTCAAACTCCTCAGTACAGCTCCCAAGACCCTGCACAGTCTGATCAACTCTCCTTTCTAGGCTTATTTCCCATATCCCACCACGAGCAAATCTCATACTCTTATTAGCTTCAGGGGCTATTCACCACGCTCTGATTTTGGTCCCAAGTGCCTAAAAATAGGAATGTGACTTCAAGTAAAACAAAACAGATCAAAACAGAGATATGAAAATCTTCCTGCATCTCTAGTTCTTAAGACTTCCCTGTAACTTGACACAATATTTCAACATATGTAAAGGGAGAAGGCACCTATCAGAAGGTATGGATCCAAAAAGCCACCTAGACAAGTGCTGACAAGAGCGAGCTAAGCTACTACGGGAAGAGGAAGTTTCAACTGAGCTGACTCAAATAATGTGGTTTCCTTGGCAAAGCTATTCCTACAGTGGGTAAAAGAGCCTCAAGCTCTATCAACTGTGAGATACTTCTACGTCTTCATGGACATTTATCTTTCTATGCTCAACAGGTGGCCTTCTGCCAGTGTGGCTTCCCATGCATCTAGCCCAGGTGTCCTCAAACCACGGCCCGCGGGCCACATGCAGCCCACCTAGGACATTTATCTGGCTCGCCAGGTGTTTATCCAGCTTCGCAGCCGACTCATCCCGGGGCCCGCAGTCTAGCCCTCCAGTGGTCTGAAGGACAGTGAACTTGCCCCAATTAAAAAGTTTCAGGACCCCTGAAAGAGAGTGCGCTGGTCAGAAATGTTGTATCAACTTGACAGCTTCGTTTCTCAATCAGTTAGCTTCCATATTAATAACTTCCCAAAGAGACCTGTCTACACAGAGGGAACATATGGATCTGCCAAGTCAAGAATCTGATCTGCTTGACAATTGTATTTCTCATTGGAAATTAATAAACTGACAAATACACAAACTAATATATAGATATACAGATACCCTTTATCAGTTTCTAAGTGCATGATTAATGTATGCCCACTTCTGAAAGATATTTGCTCTCAGGGGCAGAGCAAATCAGGTATCTGAAAGTGTAAGATCAAAAGCAAACCCAAGACTGAAGTGACTCAACCAAGGAAAGGCCAAGTCACTTAAGGCCCCTGGGCAGCAACAAACTGCTTTGCATAGCCTTGCAATAAATGTCTTTAATATTCACACCACAAAACACAGCATAAAATATTTGTGACTTCATTCCTGTATTCATACAGTATTTCCTCTTTCCAGAATGCTTTCTCCCCACCCCTTTCCACCTAGAGACCTCCTCTCCCTTTAAGGCTCTAGCTCAAAGGTCAGCTCCTCTGTCACATCTTCCCCAATCACTCAGGTAAAATGAATCACATCCTCTGAGTGCTGCCACAGCCACCCATGCACACCTCCGTTTGCGAGTGCTGTCAGAGTGGGGAATCCAGTCTGGCTCCTCCTCTTCACTGCACACCTCAGCAAGGTCCACGCATCTTCTACACTCACAGCTCTGACCCTATGCTCTAAGTGCTCAGAAAGCATTAGAATCAGATAGTAAAGAGCTGACTCGGGATCAGTAAGGAAGCTGGGGTGAAATAATTCTATAAAAAGAGAAAATAGCATGAGTGAAGGTGATAAAGTGGGACTAAATAAGGTCTGTATGAAGAGACAACAAGGTCAAGAGCAGAGAATTCCCTGCAGGAGAGGAGGGTTACCAGAGATGATGGAAAGAAGACTTATGAACAAATTACTGAAGGTCCGGAACAGTTGCTAACAAGGTGTAAATAGGGTTAAGCAGACAAAAGAAATCATGTTCTTAGAAAGAAGAGTAACATCAAGAATTGGACAAATGATAAAATGTAGTTGTAAAAAAAAGAACCAGAGCTTGGGAGCCAGGGTTTAAATCCCCACCCACCCTCACCCCCACCCCATCACACTTAATGACTAGCAAGTTATGTAACTTCTGTAAGCCTTAATTTCCTTATATATTATATACAATTTTCCTTATCTATAGATAAAATAGCAATAGTATCTCAGGCAAGTCACATCTTTCAATACATATTTCCTCACCCACAGATGGGGATAATAAATTCTACTCTTCCTAAATCACACATTTATTTCATTGGTTATTTTAAATAGAAAATAAACACATTTAAAAGTGATTCACTAACTAGAACGGATGGGAATGAAAGCCTGGAGCAATTTTAAGAAACATTTTTAGGCGGACATGGTGGCTCAGGCCTATAATCTTAAGCACTCTGGGAGGCCAAGGCGAGAGGATCACTTGAGCTGAGGAATTTGAGACCAGCCTGAGCTGGTCTACTCTACTGAAAACATGAAAAATCAGCTGGGCATCAAGGCAGTTGCCTGTAGTCCAGCTACTTGTGATGCTGAGGCAAGAGGATGGCTTGAACCCAGGAGTCTGAGGTTGCTGTGAGTGAGGCTGACATCATAGCACTCTAGCCAAGGTGACAAAGTGGGACTCTATCTTAAATATATATATATTTTTTTTTCAAGAAAGACTTAGGACATTAGAGTTACTGACAGATAAAGGACGCAGCATAAGGACATAACATTTTAAATGCCAAGGTATTAAGAGAATGTGACAGGGGAGAGAAAAGTCTAAAGGAGACGCTACTCTGAGAAAAAGTGCAGGACCAGAGTTTAGGTGATAGGCAAGGAAGTAAAACGGAGCTCTGAGAACCACCAGCAATATCTATCAGGGTGAAAATCCTGAGAAATTATGACTTATCTCTGACACGAATGCAAAGCAAGAACTCAAGTTACAAGACGCAGAGTGCAGTAAGCACACGCCTAGCAAAGGGAAAAGGGTAGACTCACCCGAATACCTAGGGGACAGGTATCACAGGAAGGAGAGTGGGCAGCACAGAGCTCAAAGCAAAAACCCAAAGGAAAGTACTCACATAACTGAAAACCCAAGGTCATGTGGCATTAGCATGTCAAGGAGATTGAGAACTGAGAAAAAAAAAAAAAAAAAAACCCTCTACATTTGGCTAGATGTGGTCACCAGTGACCTTCAAGAGTACAGTTCCAGTACAGAGGTGGGACCAAAGCCAGACTGCAAGGAGTTAATCATAATTCTATGATCCTAACATGAAAAAGCAGCAGCTGCCAGTAAACTGAAGGTGAAATTCACAGATAAGAGAAAAGCACATTTAATAATTGAAAGGGGACAAACTTTATCTCAAGAAAGCTTCTTAGGATTTTTAACACTTCCACAGGAAAAACAGGACTTTGGTTTTTCCAAATCTCCCAAAAGATATATACACACACTCACACACACAGCAAAACACAAAAAAGTAAAATTTCGCTGCAACAGAGAAAGAAAACACGGTGAGTTAACCCTAACAGTGAACTAAACTTTTGATTACTATTAATTCACATGCTCTAAATATTGAACAATTATGGTTGTACACATCAAAATTCATATATTAAAGCCTAATCTTCAATGTGCTGGTATCTGAAGGTGAAGCTGTTGGGAGGATTTAGGCCCTGAGGGAGAATCCCTCAGGAATGAGAGCAGTACCCTTCTAAAAGAGGCCCAAAGACTTTATCTCCATTCTGCTTTCTGCTATGTGAGAGTATGAGAAGGTGGCTGTCTCTGAGCCAGGAAGCAGAGCCCCCCGAGACACGGGATCTGCTCACGCCCTGATCTCAAACTTCCCAGCCTCCAGGAATTATAGTAAACACACACTTGTTTAAACCACCCAGTCTCTGATGTATTTGTAATAGAAGCCTGAACTAAGATATACCATCAAGTCATAGTATCCTTGGTGTGAATGAATGAATTACATATTACTAAAAAGTGTGGTTAAATAACATTACTAAGTTATACTTAATGAGTAAACATTCCTTTCTGATGGCCCCCAATTTCCATATCTTAATGCCTAAGTATACCTAGGTAAGATATACAAACCACAGTGTTTTTGTGTGGTTCCATTTATAACATATACTGATACTTGATGTAAATAAGTACAGTTACTTTTAACTCCATTTAAAAATAAAACATATTCCTAAAAGAGCATTTTAAAATAATAAGAATCATACAAACTCTAATGGGAGAAGCTGAGTAAAACTCCTCTAGGAATCTTAAGGCTCCTGGGATCTCTAGCTTGAGGCAGTTCTTAAAAAGGGAAGAGGGTGGAAACATGTTCTGTTCATACCGCCATTGTCAAGACTTTTGCCCTAATTTCACAAGTGTGGGTGATAAAGTTAATTCCTAACTTTTTCTGCATAGTAATGTTGCTCCAAGTTAATAAATAAATAAATATAGATATGGTCCAAAAACATCATTTGGGTCAACTTTCATTCTTCTCGACCCCAAACCCACAGCCAAAAATACTACTTAACAATAGACTGATTATATAGAGTTAGCTTTTTTTTGAGGGAGAGGGAGGGATGGTCCAAAAAATGGAAGGGGTTCTAATGAAACACTCCAAAACAAAAACGGCCAAAGAGAAAATACCATGGACTGAAAATATTCAAATTTCCCTGATTCTGACTAATGTACAGAAGGAAAGAGCACTAAGCCAGCAGTCAGGATCCCTGGTTTTAGATCAACCCTACCCACTCCACTTCTTCACTTAGTAAAGAAAAATCTCATCTATCCTACTTCCAAACTGTGGTGATGGTAGAATGAAATAGAATATATAATAAATATCAATAACTACATTTGTGAAGCATTATAACTATAAATACACATACACAGACCTTTACAAATTCAATCATCATTAATCATTATTGTATAATACAGATGGATTATTCTAATTAATCCCTACACTATCTTCATATTTAACAGATTTTTTTTATTTCAGTAGATTTAGGGGGCACAAGTGGTTTTTCATTATATAGATGAATTGGACAATGCTGAAGCGTGGGCTTTTAGTATCTCCATCACCTAAATATGTACAGTGTACCCAATACGTCATTTTTTATCCCATGCCCCCTTCTTCTGAGCCTCCCCTGTCTATTAAGTGACTCTCTTGACAGATTTTTTTTATTTATACCACACTTTATTATTTCAATTATTCTCTATATTTTAATGGACATACTTGGTTGTGAATGTCAATTCAATTAAATGTTGATTATCCAGTTAGGAATTCTACTTTATTTATAAGACAGTCTATCCAAAAAAAGAAAATAGCAGCTAAGTCTAAATCAGATAAAACATATTTCTTAAATATTCTTGTAAAGATCTGGTAGGAAATAGGTTTACGTTTATTTATGATTACCACTATTACTTATATTTCCTTTAGCAGAGTTCACTTTCCCTAAGTAATGACCTCAAGTACTCAATATTTTCTCTTCCTGTATGTCTAAAATCACTCTCCTACAATTACATAACATTAATTTTTTTTTCCTGATAAAACAAAACTACTCAAATGTACTTCTTTTTTCCAAAGGACAATGAAACCTTTAAACCAGACTGTCATAGGGAGGAAGTGTAAAGATTTTTCTTTACATTTTTAAGCAGCAGTTGGGTCTATTCCACAAATAAAGTAACTCCATGGAAATAGCTATTAGACGAAATCATGACATAAAACATGACAGTAGTCACAAGCATTTGAAGAGAACTTGAAGTGTGACCCTATTTGCTCACACTCTAGAAATAAACATATAATCTATGCTGCTATCTTAATCACTACAATCTAAATATTGAACAGCTTGGCTTCCAGTATTACTTTACCAGCATACAGAAGGAACCAGACTAGCCATTTTAGGATTCATCAGTTGGAGAATTATCTATTTCAGAGGACTGAGTCTCTCAGAGAACAGTGTTAAACCCAATTGTGAATCTGAAGTAAAGAAATTGTGCCTCCCAGTAAGTTTCCTACATAAAGACTGAGAAATCACCTGTAAAAAATTTAGGTATTTTGGAGTAGACAATAACATAAATGCTTACATTTAACCTAAGTCTCAAGGTAGTGAGAAGAAGAGGGATTAAGTTGGATAAACATGTCAGCACCTTCTTCCTCAGGGCTCTTTCCCAGAAAGTCTCCAGCTCCACCCCGTCACGCCTTTTCCATCAGTCTCTACTGATTTATTCCCCTCCTCTAAGAAACCATACTGACCAAGTCAGGCAATAACTTGAGAAAAGGAAAATGACACAAACTATTCCACTACCTTTGCCTCAACCTGAATCTCTGGCTTAAAACTCTCTAACAATCAACAAATCTTAACTGAAAGAGACGTTCAAAAAAAAAACAACAACAACAACAACTTTCAAATGAAGCCCTTGTATACCCCTCCCTGATCTTTTTTCCCTCCCAGTTTCCCAGAGGTAATCACTTGCTACCATTTCCAGTGTCTACCATTTCTACCACTGACTATTTAAACATCATCCACGTCAAACTCCGTAAACCCACAGGCTGTTTCTGATATTATCTTCTATGTAGCAACTAGTAATGTAATCAGTGTACTATAGTCATTTAAATACTACAAATAACTCCAAAGAAAAAGTAATCAATATCCAATACAATTAATTAAACAGACCACATAGTGTCACAACAAGAGGAAAGAAACAGATGTCTTTCCCATCTATGAAACTCAAGTGTCTACTATGTAAAGCTAATTCAAAAATTCAAATTGTTGAAAATGAGGGTTTTAATTTAAAATACCAAACAAAATTCAAGTTTGGAAAAATATATCTTTCATCCCAACAATTCCCTATAAACTAAACAATTATAACTTATTCTGATTTTTGTTCACTACATTAGATGTTATTTTTCTATATTCCCTAGGCAGCAACAAATAACACTATGCAGGAGGATTGATATAATTACATGCCAAAAAGACACACCAGCACCCTCACACTCCATACTCCCCTCTGTGGCTCTTCATAACCCATATGTTGCCAATAAAACTGTTTGAATCATACCTATGAGACAGTTTTACTGACAGTACCAGGCCTCTTCGTTCTTCACAAGCCAAACTATACCAGAACTGCTACAAATGAAAATTCTAAGACTGAGGCAAATGGAAATCTACAGTATATGTTTTCACGCGTGTATGTGTGGAAACACAGACACAGATATACTTTGTGCCCATGCCAGCTATAAAGGCACATAGAAGGTTCTGATCTCTAACCACAGTGTGAATTTCAAAAAATAGTAATCCTTTTTTACTATTAATTAATCAATTCAAAGATCTGAGTGGTAGAAAATGACAGAATTCTTAGTAATAATTATAAAAAGTTATTAAAAGGAAGGGAAAAGTATGGAACATTACAGCAACAATTAGAAATTTACACACCTACTAAATTGATAAATAATCTAGTAATTATGTACTTGGCTTTCTACCTCAGGAAGCTTAAACACTTTCATCACATGTATAGTCAAATTTGCCATTTGTAATATTTTCTTATAAAACAAGAATGCTGAAATTAAATAATTAACAAAAAGCTAAAAAGCAAAACAAAACGAAGAAGGCCTATAAGTACTGATTTAGGAAAATGTTCAATTAGATGAAGACAAATGCATTCTCTATTTTTTCTAGAAAACTTCTCCCAGGGACCCCTCAATAAGATGTTTCAACATGACCTTAGTTAGTAAATCCTCAGAGAATAAGACTACATTTAACAAGTCAGCTTACATACAAAAGGGGTATCGGGAATTCTAGTCTCCTTTGTGCTGTGATGACAACAAATTAAAAAAACAGGAGGCAGGGCTACTGGTTTAAGTACTAATTTTTCATAGGATAGTCTGACCATTATCCCAGGGCTCAAAAACACCAATCAACACGACCAGGCAGGGGAGAGACAAGAGCTCAAGTTGAGAAGCCTGGAGGAATACGCTGAAGGACTGGTCTTCTAGGGGGTAAATTCGTGATCAAGTCTACAACACCTACCAATGCTAAAACATAATAGTTGTACCTCCAGGGATAAACTTTAAAAGCACATAAATGACAACATTCCCATTTACCAGAAGAGGAATACTGCATTTAAAATCCCAGAATGCTAGAGTGGGCAGGAATTTGAGGGTCACTTTGTGACTCTCATCAAACACAAGAGGCTCAGATAAAACTCTTGTTAGGCAGGGATGGCCCAGTGTTATACTGTGGTATAACAAGAATTATGTATTTGGCCTGTGACCATGGTTTCTGACATAGAGTTCCTAAGCCCTTGAAAACTTCCTAAGCAACTGGGGTACTAGGAGAATCTTTTGTTCTACTTAACCTTTGAGTTGCTGACACAGTTTCTAACACCTTTGTATTTATTTTCCTAAGTGACAAAACAATTTCACATACCTACTAAATCCCTCGGAATCTCCTGGATGACAGAAGCAACTTTTGTTGTCAGGAGGTGACTTTTAGGATCCTGGATAGCCTCAGGATGGAGGAGGGTTGCCAGAACAACAAACATGTGATTAGAGGATTGGAAATTTAGGTCTCCCTTCCAGACCTTCTGGGATGGGAGAGAATCTGAAGGTTGATTAAGCTAATCCCCAAGGACCAATGGCATAATCAATCATGACTATATAATGAAGCCTCCTTAAAAACCCAAAAGGATGGGGTTCAGGTCAGGGAGCGTCTGATAGGTAAATGTGTGGAGGTGCTGGGAGGGCAGTACTTAGCGAAGGCACAGAAGCTGTGTCTCTCCTTACTTGCTTGCCTTATGCATCTCTTCTCTCTGGGTAATCATCTGTATACTTAATAATATCATTTATAATAAACCATAAACATAAGCCAGGGTTCTCTTGAGTTCCGTGAGTTATCCTAGCAAATTAATTGAATCCAAGGAGAGGGTCATGGGACTCCTAATTTATAGTTAGTCAATCAGAAGCACAGATCCCAACTTGTGGAAATGAACACTTAAGCTGTGAAATCTGATGCTATCTCCAGATAGATAAGGTCAAATTTGAATTAAGTAACAGAACATTCAATTGGTGTCCACTGGAAAATCTGGTGTCAAAAGTTGTGTTGAATAGTGTGTGAGTACAAGAAAAAAGCATTTTGTTTTTTCCTTTACATCCAGTTTCTTCAGGAAAACTCACCATGAAGAGGAGCTAAAAATTTAACCTTTGGCCCATTCCCTTAGGCTTGAATATTAGTGTGCTTGAATATTAGTGTGCTATTATTTCTGCTTAAGCCTTTCTGTTGTCAATGACATTGCCCTACCTACTCAGACTTAAAATCAGACCTGTTCCATCAGATTTAGACTTTGACTTTGTCCACTGGACTCTCAAGGTCCTTTTGAGAGAGGACCTTCTAAATGTAATTACATTTCCCTACAGGTTAAATATTGAGGAAGCCCATTCTGGGCTCAGATATCTTTTCTGACTCACCTACCTGTACTAGCCTTTGGCTGGCTGTTATTAACATTCCACAGGGACATAAGACCATCTGAAATTCTGAATAACTACAGACATTCTCCTCTGAAAAAGGCCCGAAAGCAAAATGTAATACAAGGTGTCCCCAAAGTCCCCACTAAAGCAACCACAAAGAAATGGGAAACCGTAGCTAAATATACCCTTACTTACAAAATATTCATTACAAAATTTTGTAAAATATTCACAAAATATTTTCTATGTGTTGGCCACCTCTTTATAAAATAGAAAATAATCTTCAAATTAGACACTATATTTTATGTATAACTTTATTATTATCCCAACATCACCCCCACCATAAATGTATTCTAAGTAATATAAATTATTTAAATGAAAATTTTTTGCATGGCTCTAGGTTTTAAGAAATCATTTCAACAAGAAGATAGATTCTTCTTCTGATTAGCAAAAATAAGCAAACATGGTAGCCTACTAAGAATGTTACATCCATATATCCTATTGCAAAACCATAAAACATCTGAAAAGCCAAATTTATTCAATGTAGGCTACATAAACACAAGATCCATACAGAGTTTCACAACACTTTAAAAAACTGGACTTTATATACATAACCTTTTTTTCTTTAATGTAGAACTTACCTCCTAGGATCAATGCAGGGCTGGCATTTTCACTTTCCCCTCTTGAAACTGTCATCACTTTTTTTTTCCTTTTATTAAGTCACATACACATACATCATGAATAAATTTATGAATTTGTGGGGTACAATGTGTTGATTTTTTTATATAATTTGGAGTGTTTACATCAAACTAATTAATACAGCTTTCACCTCATTTACTTAATTATTGTGTCAAGACATTTATGTTCTGTACTTGATAGATGTGACTTGTACCCTTGCAATATGTTCCAGGGTAGATCCATGTTCCAGTTCCATTCATGTAAACATAAAAGAGGTAAAGTCTCCATCTTTTTCTAAGGCTGCATAGTATTCCATGGCATACATATACCACAATTTATTAATCCATTCCTGGGTCGATGGGCACTTGGGCTTCTTTTATGACTTGGCAATTATGAATTGAGCTGCAATGAACAATCTGAAGCAAACGTCTTTGTTGCAAAGAGTAGCCCACATCACAAAATCCCAAAACCACAGATGTTGGCGTGGATGTGGAGAAAAGGGAACACTTCTGCACTGCTGGGGGGAATGCAAGCTAATACGTGCCTTTTGGAAAGAAGTTTGGAGAACACTCAGGGATCTAAAAGTAGACCTGCCGTTTGATCCTGCAATTCCTCTACCAGGTATGTATCCAAAAGACCAAAAATATCATCACTTTTAAAAGGAAAAAGATGTTAAATCATTATGTTCCCCCAGCTTCCTCCTTTTTAAAAGCTATGGCAGATATTACAGATTTGTTCTTAACATTCACTCAACCCCATACCAGCATGTCACAGAATGCAACAGTAGCTAGGAAGCTAAAGGGTAGTTTTGCTGGACTCCCTTGCAACTTTGGATCTGCAGCCCTAGGTTTGCTGAGCAGAGACACTCCAAGGAGAAAGGAAACAAGGAAAAGTAACAATGCAAGCCCAGGCTGGTCCAGCAATGGAAACGGGCAAGGTGATGATTCTTCTGGGGCCAGCAGCAAAAGTTGAAAGTCCTCGTTCAGCAGCTTCCAAACTTTAGCAAACAGTATGGTTCTAAGACCAGAGACTGCTACAGCTCACTTAGTAAGCCAGGTGAAAAATGTGTCCAGAAGCTAATTCCTAACTCAGCCTATAGTCATTCCTTCTGTTCCATCAAAGATTTTGTAAACTATTACACCCTAATAAATCCCCTTCTGCTTAAGCCAGTTTTAACACTTCTGTTACCTGCTACTAACAGTTTTTTCTAACATACAGGCCAAACAACATATAAATTTCCTGATACTATACCAAAACCAAGGCTTAAAATTATGGCTATGGTAATACAACAATGTGAAGCACATGCCACTGAAACATAGACTTTTAAATGGTGAAAGTGGAGAATTTGATATGTATATTCTATCACAATAAAAAAAAAGTGATTCTCGTAAATGCTTCCCCCCAAAATCTATAAATACAAGCCCAGTAATCATAAACTCCTACATCTAATTTTGTTAACGTAATCCATTTCCAATAGTAATGAAGCAAGTAAGACGTTTAGCCTCAAAATCTGGTTTCATGGTCTCCAAGCATAAAAAGTGAGAAAAAACTCAACACATGTCTCTTAGAGATTAAGTCAGACATTAAAATTCTATAGTATGAAAAGGGAAATAAGGTAGCAATTGTTATATAAAAAAATTTAGTAAAAAATGCCTATTACAAGCCAAATAATTTAAATATATTCTCATACAATCCCCACAATAACCCTTAAAAGTAGGTGTTATCCTTTCTTTTAATGGATGAAGAAATGGAAGAAGAAAATCTCAGCAACTTGCCCAAGGTACAAAGCTAGTAACTGCTGGAGTGATGACAGCTCAAGATCTATCTGCCTCCAAAGCCCTGGTTCTTCCTGCACCACACTTCTCTTACTGAGCACCACAGCCATGGTGCTCAGCAGGCAAGGGCTAGTTAAATTATCCACTCTGATGGAAGCATCTCAGAGTCAGAAGAGAGTCAGAACTCCCGAAAACTGTCACCTAGATCATTAATACGGTATGTCCTGTAGAAACAAGTGTGATGTTCAAATACAGAAATAACTGGATGAGGATTATGATAATAGCATCCAGTTACCATTTCCTGAGTGCCCATTATGTTTAAAGTGCTTTATATACATTACTTTATTTAATCCCTTGAATATCCCAGTAAGGAATGCACAGTAGGTGTTGCCCTCACTTTATGACAGAAGAAAATGAAAGGCAAAGAGATAAAGGACCTTGCCAAAAATTATAGTGCAAGTCAAGTTCAGTGCCAGAATCTGAACCCAAGTCTCTGATATCCAAGCATGTGGGTGGGGTTCACCTCTTATACATGGTAAATATGCAAGAAATTGGAGATATTACTTGAAACTGGGGGCACCAAAAAGGTAACATAACTTTAGTCCAGTGCTGACATGGAGGGCAAAGACATGAAGGTCAACATACATGGTCCAGGAAGAGTGAAAGGGTCAGACCCCTACCCTTCCTCACAGTCTTCCACCTTAGTCCATCCTGACTTCATCTCCCTACCACAAAGAAAAGAAGAGCTAAAATTGTACATCAATTTGTCCCTAAGGAACTAATGCTGTAGAATAGCCCTTTGTATACCTGCTTTACATCACTTGGAAGTCTTGGTAAGACATATCACTAAGACTCCACTCTCAGAGATTCTGATTCAACAGGTTTGGGGTAAAGCCTGAGAATCTGCAAATCTAACAAGTTCCTTGGATATTAACACTGGACCACACTAGTTTTCGTTATTATCATCCTAAAGCCTCTTGAATTTTGGAGAACTTTGTCCACCAAATTCAGTCACCAAACAGTAACTAGTAGCAATTAGGAAGATGGTTTTTACCTCCTCTTTGGTATACAGCATAGCTCTGGAATGGAGATAAAATTATAGACAAGACAGAAAATAGCCAAAGCATTGGCAGAGTTGGGTGTAGGGATGAGACTACTTAGTCTGTATGCAAATAATCACTGGGTCTTCAACATGTCAAGAAGACATTTACAATTATCAGCAACACAGTTATATACATTTGCTAGAAGTTGTGGGCTGGGACTGTCCATTTCCTTAGAGGAAAGGGCATAAAATTTTTTGAAGATTACTAAGTAAATTAATCAACAATAAAAGAGCAAACAATCCCATCTACCACTGGGCAAGAGGTATGAAAAGAATCTTCTCTGATGAAGATAGACAAATGGCTAACAAACATTTGAAAAAATGCTCATCGTCCTTGATCGTCAGAGAAATGCAAATCAAAACCACCTGAGATACCACCTAACCCCGGTGAGAATGGCCCACATCACAAGTCTCAAAGCTGCAGATGTCGGTGTGAACGTGGAGAGAAGGGAACACTTTTACACTGCTGGTGGGACAGCAAACTAATACAACGTTTTGGAAGAAGTATGGAGACTCCTCAAAGAACTCAAACTAGACCTCCCATTTGATCCTGCAATCCTATTACTAGGCATCTCCCAGAAGGAAAAAAATCATTTTATCATGAGGACATCTGCCTAGACTGCTTATCGCAGCTCAATTTACTATCACCAAAATGCGGAAATGCCAAAATGTCTACCAACCCAGGAATGGATTAACAAACTATGGTATATATATACCATGGAAACTATTCAGCCTTTAAAAAAGATGGAGACTACATCTTTTCTATTAATCTGGATTGAGGTGGAACACATTCTTCTTAGTAAAGTATCACAAGAATGGAGAAGCAAGAATCCAATGTACTCAATTCTAAGATGAAATCACTAGACGATCTATTACCCACATAAGAGGAAAAACTCAGATCAATTCATGGTGAGGGCAGGGGTATGAGAGAGAGAGAAAACGGAGGAAGGAAGGGGATGGGTGTGCTCCCACGTAATGTTAGGGTGCATGGCACACCTCTTAGGGGAGGGACACAATTATAAAAGAAACAAATGCAAATGCAAACACTATAACCTAATTCTTTGTGCCTTCAATTAACCTTAAACAATAGAAAATATTAAAATAAAATAAATTTTAAAAAATTACAAAGTATATAACTAACACATAGAAACTCAGTACAAAGAGAAAATGTTATCCTAGGCTGGTATTTGTTATTTTGATAATAAATGGGCATAAGTTTTAGTAAAATACATTAATAGATATAGAACCTCCATAGTTGACCACTACCTCCCTTCATTGACCCACTTCCTTAAATTGACCTAATTTTCATAGACCAGACATGCACCACATGTATGTATCAGTACAGTAGGCCTACTGCCCTATGTTGATCTCTCCATATGTGGGACTGTTTCTCAAGTGAACATTACTACTCTTAGCAGCACAAAAAGTTAACAGTAATGGGAACTCAGTATATTCCCAGATGATAATAATGAGTACAAAAGGTTAAGAAAACCCATGACAGCAATACCTAATGACAGAGTCACTGTTTTGTTTTATTTACTAACAGAGAAAGAAACTTATTCAGTATCATTATGATAGACCCACCCATATATTAAAATAGTAGCTTGTGTTGTTAACTCAAAATATGGTTGTAAACCACACATGCTGGGCCACATAGAAAATCTAGTTTCCTAAAGCAAAAACACTACCATTTAAAGTCACATGCTAGCTAAATGAACAGCTTACACAGTGCAGCCTTCCATTAAACAAAAAGCAGCACATACTTTGGTTTTGTTTGTTTTAATTCAATTGCCATGGGGTCACTTGAAGTCTATCATGATACCATATCAAAATAAATAAAAACAGAAAAAGTAGCCATAAACTGATAAACTTGCCATTAAAATTTGTAGTTTCTTCACAAAAGACAACCTCATAAACAAACTGAAAAAAGTCTACAAAATGGAAAAATGTATTTCTCCCACACGTAACCAGCAATAGTGTAATAGCAGACATTAGAGAAAAAAAGTCTACAAGTCAATAAGAAAAAGACAAACAACCTAAAAGAAAAATAGGCAAAAAATATGAACACATAATTCACAGAGGAGATTAACTTTAAATGATCAATAAATACATAAAGAGATGTTCAATGACAACAAAGAGCAGAAAAATGCATATTAAAATAACCCTAGGAGATTAACACCTATCGAAATATTTTTTTTGAAGTCTAACAGTATCAACGATGCCTGGGAGATAGTAAAACAAGAATTCTCTTACACTTCCAGGGAAGTAAAGAATTCTCTTCTCTTCCAAATTATTGCACAATTCAGGAATAGCTACTAAAGCTAAAGATTCTATTCACTACATCCACCCATTACATATCAGAACTGAAGTAACTCACAAGGTGCACAAAATACTTATACAAGACTATTCACAGCAGCATTGTTTGTTATAGCAGGAAAAAAATAAAAAATAATCTAAATCCCCAGCAACAGCACAAAAATAGAGGTATAATCATACCACTGAATATACTCCAGCCCTGAAAATTACTGAATTACCACAGGGGTGTAACAGGCTCAATGGTGTCCCCACCAAATTCCTATGTTGAAACCCTAACCTTAGAATGTGACTGTATTGAGAGACAGGTTTCTAGTCATAGCTTGGTCTTTCTGGTGACAAGCCCCATTGAGGAGCCCACCAAGAGGTGGTTGCCTTATTAACTGAGTTAAAATACAGCCATTAAGATGGGTCCTAATCCAATCTGACTAGTGTACTTCTAAGAGGAAATCTGGACAACAGAAAGAAAGCTGGGAGGCTTGTACAGCTACCAAACGGGGACCACGTAAGCAAGAAGGGGAACATCTATCTACTGGCCCAGGAGAGAAGCCTCCGCAGAAAGTAAACCAGTTTACACCTTCATCGTACACGTCTAGCCTCCAGAACCAGGAGAAAATAAATTTGTGTTTAAGCCACCTGGTCTGTGATATTTTGTAATGGCAGCCCTAGAAAACTTACACAAGTGGTCTCAATCTTAAACATTCAAAAGAATTACCAGAAGGCTTACTAAAACAAATCACAGAAAAAGTACTATGAGAAAGTTATACTTCTAAAACATAGAAAATCTATTTAAATTACAATAAAGAAAGAAATACAAAATATTAGAAAGAAAATATCTAAAAATATGAAATAAATGCAAATTTTATAAAGGATACTTTTAACCACCAACTTAGGCGACTCTTTAAATAATGAATAATCGTGCTGCTGTTCTCATGTTAGTGGGGCTATAAAATGGCAAAACCTTCTGGAAAGCAATTTGATACATTAATCAATCAAGGCCCTTAAAAATATTCACATAATTTGATGTAGTAATTTTCTTTCTCAGAATATATTCTATGGAAAAGATCAAAGTAACAAATATTCATATACAAATATATATTATGCATACATATAATAGAAAAAGTAAAAAATATTAGTAAGTTATGATACATCCACATAATAAATGAAATATAATATTATAAATTATATAAAATTAACTAAGAAAGGAAAGTCATACAATACAATCTTGACTATAGAAAACCGTAAAATTAAAAGAAAAAAATCTAAAAGAAAATATATCAAAACATTAACAGTCTTTCTCTGGATAATGGGATCATGGGTGATCTTTTTTTCTCAGATTCTTTTCTGTAAAGTATGTCACTTTTACAATTAAAAAAATAGCACTTTTCACTAAATATAAAACATTTACAACTGAGGTATTAAGGCATTTAATAAAGTACCTTTACTAAGTGTTAATTATTTCAATAAATCTTGGAAACATTCATTTAAGTAAAAAGTTGATTGATAGCTATGAAGACATAATGTATCTTTCAAAACTGCAGACATATTCTTCCAAAACACTTTCCAGGTTTTCTCTTTTCTAATAGTAAATGCACCTACAGTTTGTTCACATGCACCTACTTTGTTCTAGTTTCAAAGAATCTATTCATACATATCCTAAATCAGTTTCTTAATTTATATCATTCTAGACCATTATAAATTGTACATCTTAAATCACACATTTTTTCATCAATCTGCCTAATGATAACAGGTGAAACCCCAAGACCTCCCAGTCAATGAGTTGTTCCTTTCCATACAATATCTCTATTTCACAAACCATCTCTTTAAGGAAGGGATCAGCACCTTGACACTGGAGATCAGTGAACTCAGAGAGGTTAAGTAACCATCCCAAGGTCAAACAGCTAGAAAGTGACAGAACTCCAATTTGAATGCTGGTGATCCAACTGTAATACTTCACATCTATATAGGCAGCATCACATAAAATGCTGAATTTTGCCCTTTTAACCCTGCCCTCTAAGAAGGACAGAGTACCAGAACAAGATACAATTACCAAAAAAATGTAATTGAAGAAGCTGCCTATTAATCACAGGAAAGTATTTCAATCATTACTTACACTAACCTGTTGAACACTTTTACCTCACACAACTGAAATCCATTAACCCAACGCCAGAAGTAAGACAGGTAAAAGTGTTACACACAGCAAACTGTATTTTTTTTAAATGATCACAGCAATATTTCCAGTTCCATGTGCCCATCCAGTGGTTTGCGACTCTCTCATCCAGAGACAGAGACAATTCCTCCCGCCCCCACCCCACTGCTTAAACCAAGCAGGACTTTGAATCAAGGCCTGAAATGTTTTAAAGTACTGCTGTTTAACCTCCAAAAGCAAGGTAAAAATAGGCAATATAACCTCCCCATCCCCCACTCCTACCAGTCCTCCTCCCCCTCCTCCTTTCTCTTACCTTTAGAACCTAGCCATGATACTGTGAGGAAGCCTCGGCCACACGGGAAGGCTATCAATAGGTGTTCTGATCAATATCCAATCACCACAGATGACAAGAACAAGCCCTCAGATTCCGACCCTCACCTTTGAGGTACATCAGCTGACCCAAAGTGTAGAAGCATAGCTAAGACAAACTATTCCAAATCAACTCTTAAATGCAGGCTCGTGAGCAAAATATATGTCAGTGTTTTAAGCCACTAAGTTTTGCAGTGGTTGGTAAAGCAGCCAAAAAAAATCAAAACAGGTGTCTTGGGCTATACTCACAAGAGGTTAAAGAATTCAGTGATTATTCTCCAAAAACAACCTGTATAATAATCTTCCGCAATTATTCTCTTTTTGAATTAGCTGAACCACAGTCCACTATCTCTTTAACTTAGGGTTGTTCTCAGGGGATTTGAGCCTTCTGAGCTGCTTGATTCTCATTTTATAGTCACACCATGCACCTTGTTGGAATAAAGCATCATCTTAACAGTTAATATTAACATCTTTTCAGTGGTAAGTTCTAAGAAAAGATACCAAGAAACACCCCTCTAAAAGACAAAGTCATGGCACCCATATTTTGACTTATATCACCAGACACAGAATATTGTAATTACCAGTGCTCCCCAGAGTATAGTATCTCCACAAAATATTTTAATGGATAAAGCAAAATTGTAAAGGAAAAACTCCACAGATTTGAGTGGAGAAGAAAAATGCCAGCATACTGCACTGCTGATGCAGACATCTGTACTCTTCAGATTTGTGCACTAATTCACGCCAGTGTATTGACAGCTTTGGCTTTGATTTATTTTTTTCTATTGCTTTACCTGTACTTTCTACTGAGTTGAAAGTGACAAATTCTCCTTTTCCATGTAAATATAACATAATTTCCCCACAGAGAAAGCATTTCAATGATGAAGTTTGCATGAGGCAACTAAATGCAAATAGAACAAAAACACTGAAATCAGTTTATAGCGTTTGGGAAGGAGTTTTAGGTTGGTAGTAGCAAAGGTCACTTTAAAAGTTAGCTAAGGTTAGCTAGTTGCAGAGATTAATGATCAAGTAGTATGATCATAATATGTTCATTGATGATAAAGTACCTCAGGCTGGCAATCAAATATAAGTTCCGTGAAAATGAGAAAGAAAAAAAGAAAAACAATTTTGTTTTGTAGGTATGTTCTTCATTAAAATTAGACCTTTTTGATAGCATAATGAAGACTAAACAGTTCCTTCCTACTAAATCTAGCTCTATCTCAGCTTTAATCTCCCAATAAAATTCTTAGAATCAACACAGGTTAGAAAAGATTATCATCAAAGTAAAATTTCTATACTGTCCTTCATTAACTATTTGAACATACAGAATGTATACACTGAGTTATTTGCTAAAATACATGTTATGTATTATAGATACAGAGTTCATTATCAAAACAATTTATAGACAATCCTTTGATGGATACATTCTTGAAATATATCAACTTCTGCTTAAAAAATGAAAATGACTCCAAAAGTTTATCCTTAATCTCCTTTTTGAGGGGGAAAAACTATACCAAAAAAAAACTAAAAATATATAAAGAACAATGGAAACCAAAGTGAAGGAAGGCTTAAAGATATTTATACTTTTTTAAATCAAATTTTAAAATGATTCTATTCTTTACAGTTCATATCTGCCCTATAAAACACAATGGAATCTAGTAAGTTTTTAGGACTTACTTGAATTAATATGAACTAAACAGCTACAAATACTAAAAACTTTAAAGCATACTGTTTACAGGAGCATGTTTTTGAAACTGATGGGGCAAAAATACACTAATCAAATCCAAAAAAAAAAGTGACAAAAGCTAATAAAAGAATTTACAGGAATTCCTACTACAGAGAAATGCGTACAGAGGTCATCCATGGCCTACAGACCTCTTTTGTTATTAATCTGAATGTGAGTATCCCACCATGCCCTACTGTGTATTCCATGGGTATTTCAATGCTACCTAAAGAATATTAGGTAGGCAAGCACAGTGGCTCAAGCCTGGAGTCCCAGCACTTTGGGAAGCCAAAGGCTCTCTTGAGCCCAAGAATTGAAGACAAGCCTGGGCAACAGCAAGACCCCATCTCTTTAAAGCACACAAAAAAATTGAATTAGCTTGGTGTAGTGGTGTATGCCAGTAGTCCCAGCTACTCTGGAGGCTGGGGCAGGAGAATCCCTTGAGCCTATGTATGCAAGGCTGCAATGAGCTACAATCAGGCCACTGTACTCCAACCCGAACAACAGAGAAAGAACCTGCCTCTATTAAAAAACAAAAATTAAGTTAGTGCACTTAACTTTGGACCTGAAGATTGGGGAAGAGAATGTCTACTTTATACATTACTGTTACTATATCCCAAGCCCTTGGTAGTAAAGCATACATTTAAAATATGTTGAATGAACTAAAGGGAGAGAGATACAGGTAGAAAGAAAGAGAACACATGCCATACTGTAAATAGAAGGTTAAACTGTATACTAAAATATAATTGTTTCCCAAGATAATAATTTTCAATCAAATTTCTTGACTAACAAGCCAGAACCCTGATATTATTTCCCTATGAAAATCATCTGGAAGGCCAGGCATGGTGGCTAACACCTGTAATCCCAGCACTCTTGGGAGACCAAGGCAGGTGGATCACCAAGCTCACGAGTTTGAGACCAGCCTGAGCTAGAGTGAGATCCCAGCTCTAAAAATAGCCAGGTACCGTGGTGGATGCCTGTAGTCCCAGCTACTCGGGAGACTGAGGCAAGAGAATCACCTAAGCCCAAGAGTCTGAAGTTGCTGTAAGCTATGATGCCACGGCACTCTACAAAGGGCAACAAAGTGAGTCTCTGTCTCACAAAAAACAGAAAACCATCTAAAAAATACTAAGAAAAAGCTCAAAATGCTGCTGGAACTCTTAACTATAGAACATAAGGGAGGACATAACAAACAGAACAAAAACTACAGTAAAAGAAACAAGAAAATTAAAATGGCACACTAGAAAACAGCTATTTAACACAAAAAAGCCAGTAATCGAAGAATAGAGAAACTAAAAAGAAATAAGATATAGAATTTAAGTAGCAAAATGGCAGGTGTAATCTTACCTTATCAGTGATTAAATTAAAGGATAATGGATTAAAAGGCACAGATTGGCAGAATAAATAAGAAAACATGATCCAATTTTGTTTTCAAAGACACAACAGGTTGAAATGAAAAATAAAAGAATGGAAAAAATATATCAAGACAGTAACCAAAAGAGACTTGGATTGACTATATTAATATCAGACAAAATTGAAATTAAGAAAAAAAATGTAACTAGAAACAAAGAAGGACATTTTATAATAACAAAAAATTCAATCTGTTAGGAAGACATAACAATTTTAAACATTTATGACCAATAAAACAGTCCCAAACTACATGAAGCAAAAGCTGACAGAATTGAAGGAAGAAATACGTCAGACAATAAAATAGAGACCCAACTTTCAAAATGGATAGAACAACTAGTGAAAAGATTTGACTACCACTATAAACCAACTAGACCTAACAAATATTGACAGAACAATACATTCAACAACAGAATATATTCTTCTTAAGTGAACACTGAACATTCTCCAGGATAGACCACATTAGCTGATAAAACAAGCCTCGGTAAATTTAAAGGGACTAAAATCATACCAAGTATGTTCTCTAACTAGGATAAATTTGAATTAGAAACTAACAACAGGAAGAAATTTGGGGAATTAATCAAAATGTGGAAATTAAATTATACACTTCTAAATAATCAATGGGCAAAAGATCTAGACTTTGTCTAGAATGAAAATGAAAACAAAACATCTTAAAACTTACAAGATAGAGCTGGAGAGGCACTCACAGGAAAATTTATAGTTAGAACTGTTTAAATTAAAAAGGAATGCCTTGAAAAAATAACCTAAATTTCCACTTTAAAAAGCAGGATAAGAAAGAGCAAACTAAATAAAAAAAAAAAAAAAACAGAAAAAAATAAATAATAGAGATAAGAGCAAACACTAATGAAATAGAGAACAGAAAAATAAGAGAAAATTAACAAAGTCAAAAGCTGATTCTTTAAAAAGAAACAAAATTAGCAATTTCTAGCTAGATTGATCATGAAAAAAAGAAAGAAGAGGGGATATCACTTTTGACTTACAGAAACAGAAAGGATTATAAGGAAACTATGAACATTGGCATGCCAACAAGTTAATTAGATAATCTAGATAAAATGGACAAATTCAAGGAAGACACAAACACTGAAAAGGACTCAGTAAAAAAGAGGACATCTAAATGAATCTATAACAACTGAGGATAATAAATTAATAATCAAAAAACTTTCCATAAATAAAAGCCCATATTCACCTTCACTAGTGGAGTCTATGAAACACCTAAAAAAATTAACACCAATCTTTCACAAACGCTTCCAAAAAATCTAAGGGAATATTTCCTAACTCATTCCATGAAACCAAAACCAAATAAAACACATATCAAGAAATCTAGAGACCAGTTTCCCTTATAAAAGTCAAAACTCAACAAATTACTAGCAATGAAAACCCAAAATACATAAAAAGACATCAAATAGTATATATTTCAGGACTGTAAGATTCATTCAACAATGGAAGTAAGCACTGGTTCAAACAATAAAATATGTCTTATTATTGGAGGACAAAAACCACATGATCATCTTTAAAAAACAACAAAAAAAGGCCATTGAGAAAATCCAGCACACTTTCATGACCAAACAGCTCAAGAAATTAAGCATAGGAAGGAACTTCCTCAACATGATAAAGGGCATCCTCCAGAAAAGATCCATAACTAACAATATATATAGTGTAAAAGATTAGAAGCTTTCAACCTAAAACCAGAAACAAGGCAAGGGTGTTATTTTTGCTACTTTTATTTAATATTTTATTGGAGGATATAGCAGAACAAAAAAAATATGTAAAAGGCATCCAGAATGAAAAGGAAGAAGTAAAAAATCTCTATTTGCAAATTATATAATCTTGTATATGGGAATTCCTAAGGAATCCAGTAAAAACTATCAGAACTAGTAAATGAGTTCAGAAAGTTTGCAGATTTAAAAAAATTAATATACAAAAGTCAATAGTATTTCTATACACTAGCAATGTACAATCAAAAATGAAATTAAGAAAATAATTCTATTTAAAATAGCATCAAAAAGAATAAAATACTTCAGAATAACAAAAGAAATAGAAAACCTACGCTGTGAAAAATACAAAACATTGTTGAAAGATTTTGTTGTTCTCGTTGTTGAAAGAGATTAAAGAAATTAATGGAATGGCATTCCATGATCATGGATCAGAGGACTTCATATTGTTATCTCCAACAATAAGCATTTTTCATGATGTTTTTAGGAAATAAAAATAAAATCGTAAGCTGTCCAATCAACTGAGCAGACTGTTGACCATGAGGACCTCAGAGAAACCTTAAAACTCAAATCCCGGCCATGACAGGATGGGAGGTTGGACCATGCCTCATTATACTCCCTCCTTCAGCAAATGCCATCAGGCTTTCTTCCCTAAGGGTTAAGGAGAATCAGTCCGCAGGAAAATAAACTGCATAATGCAGGGCCTCCCATTTTTTGGCTTCAGCTTTAGTGAAATTTTTGCTCAGTTTTATTCTTGGACCATAGCAGCAGCTTGAAATCTTTCCCTCTCAACACCATCTCTACTACCTCTAACTCTCAGCATATAACCCCTCTTTTCCTTCAATAAACTAGGTCATTTAATATGAACCTCCCATCTCCCCATCCCATGTATTTCCTTTCCCTCCTGATTCACAATATGGGGTTTTTTTCTCACAGTTTAGCCCACACACCTAAGCAAAGCCCTCTCACCTCCTTTCAGATTGTGAACCACTAATTAGTCCTTCTCTAAAATCTCCAGACTCTTATCATCAGTGCCTTTGTAGCTATTGATAAATACTTGCACTCATATCAATCATTAAAGTTCTTTGTCTTAATGCTTTGAATTATCACTTCAACTTTCTCTACCAAATTTATTCAAAGCTGTCTACATCATTATCTCCATTTCCTCATTTTCAAATTTACTCTTCAATCCAGATTCTAATCATACCATTCTTATCTAAAGTCACCTCCAGAAGAGTCTCCAGTGGTCATTAAACACCAAATAAGCTCTACCTGGTCTTCACATACCTTCTAAACAGCATTTAACATTGCTTACTATACCATCTTTGAAACATTCTTGTTTTGTCTTCCATGATAGTAAGTACACTACATTTTCCTTGCTCTCTGGTCTTATTTCTTTCCATTTTTCAAAGACATCTCCCACATCCCAGGACCAAATAAATAATGCATTCTTCAATGCTCTGTCACTGTATTCATAACTGAAGGTAACATATTTTCCCAAAACCCACTTTTGTCTTCCTTATCCCTCTCTATCAAATGTACAACACATCATCTCACATCTTTAATCAAGTCAGCCCTCCCACAAAAACAATGTTACCAGTCTCTGAATGGAGGTTTGTATAAATTCTTGTGTTCCTTGGGAAAAGAATTTCAGGACACACCATGTAAGTCATGCAGGTAACAGCTTTTATTGAAAGTGAAAGTACACTCTTGGGAAGAGAGGGAACAGGCTCAAAAAAGAGCAGCTGTAATGAAAGGAAGTAGCTTTGGATCTTTTGTAGTCTTACCTATTGAGGGGAGGCCTATCCAAGGCCAAGGGGCTGGCCTTTATTAAGAATTTGAGTAGTTATTCCTAGAACTGGGTTCCCTCCTATTTTCATACTTTTTGCGATTATTTCAGAACTGCCATGGTGATATCAAGGGAGAGAAATTTTAAAATCACAATGTAAATGATATTGTAATTAGCCAAAGTTCATGTAACCAGGCAGAGAGAGCTGACAAGCCAGTAAAGCCAGTGAAGCCAGGTACTGCCTGTGGTTAATGGCCCATCCAGCTGGCTTCTGTTGTTCAACACCTAGAAACTGTCTTCAAGCGCCTGCACCTGGTCTTAGCCCTGTCTCTTAGTGTCCTATACTAACATTGCCTACTTGAACTCCTGATCTTTCCCCAGTCTTCCCCACTTCACTAAGTCAAAATTCCCTACTTTCAGGGACTCAAAATACATCTTGCTGCCATTATGGTCACATTCTCTCATATCTCATATTCAATCTGTCATAATATCCCAACTATCAATAATATATATCCAAAACTAACCATTTCTCCTCACTTCCATTGCCACCATCCTATCCATGCCACCACCAGCTCTTATAAATGCCTGGACTATTCCACTATCCTCCCTCATGGCCTATTTTAATCTCAATGACCAAAGTGATCTTTTAAAAATGCAAATGAGATGAGTCACTCCTCTGCTTAAAATCCCGTGGCTCTCCCTGTTAATATATCTAAGTCAAAGTCTTGTCATGGCTTAGAAATCCCAGTATCACCTGCCCACTCTAGGCTCACCATACATCCTATCACAACTCATCTTTCAGGTCACTCCATTACAGACACACTGCCCTCCTTGGACTCTTGAATAGAACAGGCATTTTCCTTCCTGAGAAATAATCTCCCCCCTTGTCCCCACTATCCTCATGGCTTATTTCCTTACCTCTTTCAAATCTTTGTTCACATTTTTACCTTCTCAGTGAGGCCTTTCCTGTTCATCCTGTTTAATATTGCAACCAGATCCTTATAGTACTCTTAATTCCCTGAATACTTGTGATTTTTTTCCATAGCATGTATCCCTCTAAGATACTACACAACTTATTATTATTATTGCTTCTCTTCACCCTCCGGAATGTCACATGAAAGCAGGAATTTTGTATTCGTATCTATTTTCTTTACTTCTGTAATCCCAGCACCTCAAAAAATGTTTGGCAAATAATACATACATAAGCATTCAGTAAATTTTGGTTGAGTAAATTGTTCCTAGATATTAAGCCTTAGTGTTATATCAACAAGGCCTTTGTTTTCATGATCTCTTATAAAGACGTTTATTTGCCCAGCATGTCATTAGTTGCATTTATTTCAATAATCATGCACTTCAAATTTCAGCTCAGAAGTTATGTAGGCTCCATGTAAGCAGCATAGGCTCTTCTATAAATAAACCTTCCCTGAGCTCCTTGACCAGATGAAATCCAAAATGTCCTTTCCCAGAACCACTAGAGTTTAATATTTTTTGACAATCTGGTCAATCTACCAAATTCCTCTAGACCTCTTATGCCATAAATCAAATATTAGAAAATTTAAAAGAAAAAAAAAATCCTATCAAGTATTTTCTTTGACTACAACAGAATAAAACTAAAAATCAATAATAAAAAGAACAGTGGAAACGGCAAAAACACATGGAAATTAAACAATATATTCCTGAATGACTAGTGGGTCAATGAAAACATTGAGGAAAGTTTAAAATGTCTTGAAACAAATGAAAATCAAAACACAATATACCAAAACTTTAAAAATACAGCAAAAGCACTATGAAAAGTTTATAGCAATTAAGTGCATACATCAAAAAAATAAAAAAAAACTTCAAATTAACAACCTAACAATGCACTTTTAACAACTAGAAAAACAAGAGCAAAGCAAACCCAAATTAGTAGAAGAAATAATAAAGATCAGAACAGAAATAAATGAAACTGAAACCAAAAACAATATAAAAGATCAATGAAATTAAACATTGGTTTATTTAAAAGATAAATAAAACTGATACACATTTAGCAAGACTAATAAAGAAAAAGAGAGAAGATACAAATAAATAAAATCAAAAATAGACAAGGAGACATTATAACTGACATGGTAGAAATCCAAAGAAACATTTAAAACTACTGTGAACCATTATAGGCCAATAAAGAAGAAATGGGTGAATTCCAAGCTATATACAACCTACCAAAATTGAAACTGAAAAAAATCCAAAACCTGAATAGACCAATAACGAGTAAGAAAATAGATGCCGTAATAAAAATATCTCCCATCAAAGGAAAGCTCAGGAACCAATGGCTTCACTGCTGAATTCTACCAATCATCCCAAGAATAACTAATACCAATCCTACTTAAACTACTCCTAAAACATCCAGGAAGAGGGAATATTTCTAAACCTATTCTATAAGGCCAATATCACCCTGATACCAAAACCAGACAAAGACACAATAAAAAAAGAAAACCTTAGGCCCATATCTCTTATGAATATGGACGCAAAAATCCTCAACAAAATACCAGCAAACCAAATTCAACAACACATTAAAAAGATTATCCATTATGATCATGTGAGCTTCTTCCCAAGACTGCAAGGATGATTCAACATACACAAATCAGTCATTATGATGTATCATATCAACAAAAGACAAAAACCATACAAGCATTTCAACTGATGCGGAAAAAGATCAACAGATGCTCGATAAAATTCAAGTATCTGAATTTTTATATTATAATGATATATTAGAAAAACTCTCAAAAAACTGAATATAGAAGGAGTACATCTCAACATGATAAAAGCCATAAATAGATAGCTAGTATCTATCTAAATAGAAAGCTAGTATGATACTAAATGAGAAAAAAACTGAAAGCCTTTCCTCTAAGATTTGGAACAAGACAAGGATGCCCATTTTTACTGCTGTTACTCAACACAGTATGGGAGAGGACGAAGAAAATCAAAATACAAGACACAAAAAGAAAGTTTAAGAGATAGCAGGGCCAGGAGGCTGCATGGTCTTCTTCGTGAGGCTTCACACACAAGCAGCATCTTGTTCCAGGTATCTCCATTTTATTTCATACACCATTGTTTTAATTATAAATCCCATGAGGGAAAGGCAAACAATGCCGATATGGTTCTTGCTAAGTTTGTGTTTTCCTAACTAAACCATTTCTTCAACTATGTTAATTAGATAAATTTACTTTCTATTTTTATTGCTCTAGGTATTTATGATCTTTAACACAAATAGAGTATGGGAAGGTGAAAAACAGTCAGAGAACAGGACATCAGAGGAGTCCCGATTAGGCCAGCACACAAATCACAGACTGACAATTAAAACTCAAGAAGCTTTTTGCTCAGACAGCTGCTTCTGGCCATATCCAGGTGACAGAAGAAAAGAGATATGTTATCTGCTTACCTGGTCCAGAGCAAATATTGCCATCTTTAAAAAAAGTTTAAACATGGCTCAGCGCCTGTAGCTCAAGCGGCTAGGACACCAGACACATACACCAGAGCTGGTGGGTTCGAATCCAGCCCGGGCCTGCCAAACAACGACTACAGCCAAAAAATAGCTGGGCACTGTGGCGGGCTCATGTAGTCCCAGGTGCTTAGGAGGCTGATGAATCGCTTAAGCCCAGGAGTTGGAGGTTGCTGTGAGCTGTGACACCAGAGCACTCTACCCAGGGTGACAGCTTGAGGCTCTGTCTCAAAAAAAAAAAAACAACTTTAAACATTCTGTATACCTTACTTTATAAAAGCACTCCCTGTCCCAGGATGATTAAATCTTGGCCTGCTTAGATTCCTCCCCAGCCATAGAGTGGGACATAGGGCCGCTGGAGGAGGGTGAAATTTCAGCAAAACGCTTCTTCAGTTTTAAAGGCACTAGACCTCCTGCAGGGCGTATTGCACTGGACCCAGGATTTTCTGCATCCACTTCTCTCCTGGTTCCTGTCTTTCTTTGCCCATCCTCTCCAATTATTTTCTTAGTTCAATTCCTAACCTACTTATAATTAACACTTGACTATTGATTTAAAGCTTATTAAATCATTATTACCAGCAATGTAAGCACATCAAGATCTGACTTGCCCCTTAAGTCCTCCCACATGCACCTACAACTACCCATCTGACAAAGGATTAATAACTAGAATATGTAAGGAGCTCACAGAACTTACAGAAAAAAATCAAATAATCTGATTTAAAAATAGGAAAAAAAGAAGACATACAAACAGCTGATACACAAAAAATGCTCAACATCATTAGTCATCAGAAAAATGTAAATCAAAACGACACTGAGATATCATCTCACCCTAGTTAAAATTTTTTTATCAAAAAGACAGTTAATTTCAATGTAAGCATTTCACATTATATATCAAATCAGTACACTAATCTCATATATGCACCAATGTTCACAATTATGATTTAATAAAAAAAAAAAAGAAAGACAGCTAATAACGAATGCTGGCAAAGGATGTGGAGAAAGGGAAACCCCAGTACACTGTTGGTGGGAATGTAAATTAGTGCAACCACTATAGAGAACAGTATGGAGGTTCCTCAAAAAGCTAAAAATAGAACTACCTACCATGTGACGCAGCAATCCCACTGGTAGTTATATATACAAAAGAAAGAAAATCAGTATATTGGAAAGGTATCTGCACTCCCTTGTTTATTACTGCAGCACTATTCATAATAGACAAGATTCGGAATCAACCTAAACATCCCTCAATTGATGAAAGAAAAAAGAAAATGTGGCACAAACACACAATAGAATATTGGCCTTAAAAGAGAATGAAGCCCTGTCAGTTGCAACCACACAGATGGAAATAGAGAACATTAGGTAAAGTGAAATAAGCCAACTACACAAAGACAAATCTTGTATGTTCTCACTCATACGACGGAGCTAAACATTACAACAACTGATCTCATGAAGATAAGAGGAGAATAATGGATACTAAAATCCCAGAAGGCTAGAAGAGAGGGGAGAATCAAGTGGGAATAGTTCATGGGTGCAAAAATATAGTTAGTTAGTATGAACAATATTTAATAATATAACAAAGTGACTATGGTCAACAAGTTACAGTTTCCTTTAATAATAAGTGAAATCAGAACGTTCCTAACACCAAGAAATGATAAATGCTTAAGAAGCTGAATTCTCCAATTACCCTGATTTGATTATTACACAATGAGTGCCTATATCAAAATGGCACATGTACCCTATAAGTAAATGTAACCAGTATGTACCCATAATAGTTAAAAAATTTTTTAAAAAATTAAAATTCCTGGCTCGGCGCCTATAGCTCAACCGGCTAAGGCACCAGCCACGTACACCTAAGGTGGCGGGTTTGAATCCCCAGCCCGGACCCGCCAAACAACAATGACGGCTGCAACCAAAAAATAGCCGGGCGTTGTGGCTGACGCCTGTGGTCCCAGCTACTTGGGAGGTGGAGGCAGGAGACTCGCTTGAGCCCAGGAGTTGGAGGCTGCTGTGAGCTGTAATGCCACGACACTCTGCCCAGGGGGACAGCTTGAGGCTCTGTCTCAAAAAAAAAAAAAAAAAAAAAAATTAAAATTCCTCCAGAACTCGGGCTCCATGAAAACAGGAACTATGTCTGGGTTTGGACATCACTGTATCCCCAGGGCCTGGTACAGAGCTTTAAAAATAGTAGTTACTCAGAAAGACAGAGACCTATTACATAAATAATCACAGATGCCACTTTTCTCTATAGGTATTTATTGAGTCCATCAAATTCCAACTTCCATTTTAATGGCCTTGAAAGGTAATAAACAGAAATTATCTCACACAAAGTTGGAAGTCTAACAAGAGATGCTCCTTAATGAACTATAACCCAATGACTGCAGTAAGGATAAAATACAAATGAACCGATCCTTATGAGACATTTTAAGTCTGAGATTAACCTGAGTATTCTAGAAAACTTCAAGCCCATGACCTTGATTTACCTAACCAAGACAGTGGTATACCAGGCAGTTGGCAGAAGCAAAAAACAAGTCTTTACATTATTCATACAAATAATTTTTCAAGTATCATGACCAGCACACAGTCAAAGATAACCAGGTACATAGAGAGATAAGATCATGAGCACAAACCAATAGACCCAGAAGTTAAACTAACTTATTTATTTATTTACTTATTTACATACTTATTTCTTTTTTTTTTTTTTTTTTTTGGCCGAGGCCAGGTTTGAACCCGCCACCTCCACTATATGGGGCCGATGCCCTACTCCTTTGAGCCCCAGGCACCGTCCCACATGCTTATTTCTTTTTTGAGATAGAGTTCCGCGCTGTTGCCCAGGCTAGATTCAGTGGTGTCCTCACAGCTCACAGCAACCTCAAACCCTTGGATTCAATTGATCCTTCTGCCTCAGCCTCCTAAGCAACTGGGACTGTAGGCATATACCACCAATCCAGGCTAATTTTTCTATTTTTTATAGAGATAGGCTTTTGCCATCTTTGTTGTTCAGGTCGGGCTCTAACTCCTGAGGTCAAGCAATCTTTCTGTCTCCTCAGTACCTAGGACTACAAGCACATGCAACAATATCCAGCTAAACTCACTTTAGATGTTAGTTTATCAACAGTACAATATGTAAACAGTAAAATAGTAAATAATATTTTTATTGTCACTTTATACTTAAAATATATTCTGATTCCTATCATGAAGATGTATAGATTCATATTTCTCAATTTCTAATTCAATTTCTAAATTGAGAAATACTGAGTCTATACATCTTCATGATAGGAAATATATTTTAAGCAAAAAGTGACAATAAAAATATTATATACCAAAACTTGTGATAAAGTATAGCCACTTCAAAAAATAGTTTGACAGTACCTTAGAAAGTTAAACATAAGAGTTATCACATGATTAACAGAGTCTTAAAAAAGAAAGCAAGCCTAAATGAGCCTTTGTGGAAAAAAATCATTTATGGAGGCACAGGCAGGCATGACCAACAAAAGATGCTGAGGTCCTCAACAGCATCAGTAGCAAACTATTATCTACCACCTGTGGTCCTAAATGGGCAAGGGAAGGAAGTATAATCAAACTCCTGTGATTACTAGTGTATTAATTTCCTAGAACTGCTATAACAAAGAACCATAAACTGGATGTTTTAGAAAACAGAAATGTACATTATTTCATAATTCTGGAGGCTTGAAGTCAAAGATCAAGATGTAGGCAGGGTTGATTCCTTATAAGAGCCATGAGGGAGAATCTAGCACAAGTTATCTCCCAGCTTCTGGTAGATTCAGGCATTCCTTGACTTGTAGATAGTACTTTCCAGAGTCTTCACATACTGTGTTTCCCCAAAAATAAGACCTACCCAAAAAATAAGCTCTAGCAGGATTTCTATGCATTTGTTAAATATAAACCCTACCCCGATAATAAGACCTAGTGATGGGTGTGGCTATGCAGCATATGGGTGTGGAGAGGAAGACATCCCATGAAAATAAGCCCTAGTGTGTCTTCTTGAGAAAAAATAGATATAAGACAGTGTCTTATTTTCAGGGAAACATGGTAGTCTCTCTATAAATGTCTCTGTATCCAAACTTCTCCTTTTTATGAGGACATAGGACCCACCTTAATGATCTTTTACCAGTCATAGGGCCCACCCTAATGACCTCATTTTAACTTGATTACAAAAATAATCAAGTTAAAGTTTGTTAAGACCCTATTTCCAAAAAAAGGTTACATTCTCTGATACTGAAGATTAGGGTTTCACCTTATCTTTTTGGAAGGGGATGCAATTCAATCCACAACAGCTAGTAAAACAATGGAGGCCATCGAGGGGGAGTGAGACATATATAAATGGACAACAGTCAGACTCAGCCCATGGCAATTCTTTTGCACCCTTGCCCTTTACTCATGTACTCTTTCCACACTCTGTTAACAGTTTAATGTTCAGCTTTGCCTCTAGTTTTCAGTTCTGTGCTGGTGTGTTTGACCTTTACCAAGAACCTGACTTCCGAAGCTCAGCCTTTAACTCTTCACCACCAAATCACTTCAGCACTCTAACACTCTAATACTGGCCCCCCATCATCCCCACCTTCTCCTTTAAACCAGCTGATTATTAGCTCAGGTAGGCCAGTCACCACAGATATCATTTTTCTAGCACACAAGTTTGAAATAAAGCCTTATTATCCATACTTTATTACCTATTCTTGACAATTCTGCTACCTCCAACTCTTCACCCTTATTTTTAGTAAATTCAAGTTTATATTACTATTTGAGTCATTAAGATAGTCTCCCAGTTGGAGACCATCCCTCTACAACATTACTCCATCATCCAAGAAACCAACTGTTTTGGTCACATTCCTAAAATTTAGCCTGACTGTCTGATTCTCCCACTTAAAGAAAAGGAGGCATGCAGAATCAAATGAATTTCTGGTCTGAATTCTGGTTCTGACAACTTCTTGTCATGAAACCTTAAGCAAGTCACTTCACTCTTCTGAGCCTTAGTTTTTCTAAGGCTCTAACATGAGGGTTATAATATCTACTAAATAAGAGTTGTTATAAATTCATGAGAAGACACATAATAAATATTCTATAACATTGAAGGGCCACCAGTGCCTAACAAATAACATCTACACACTCTTAAACACGGTCAACCCCAATCTGGACAGTGCAGTCCAACTGTCAACTGCTCCTCCTCTGCTCCTTGGGAAGAACACAAAGGTTCTCCAACCATGTACTGCAGTTGAAGATTTTCTGCCTTTTTTGTGTTACCTGCTCAATCTAAAATGCCCTTTTCCCAATACTCCCCCCATTTTGTGCCAGTTACTTAAAGTCCAGCTCAAGAATCACATCCTGTAAGAAAAACCTAATATGAGAACTTTTGTTCCACTCAGTTTTATTTGTGCCTTTCTTGTGCCATTTTGTCAAGTTATGTATACACTAATCTTTTTTCCTTATTAGGGCTGGGACTATATGTTTTATCCACTATACTACTCAGTACCCTGAGTACTCAGTACTACAAACAGCAGCATTAAAGAAAAATAAGAGCAGCACTAAGAATTCTGAGATTAATTTCTCATATTGTTTTTAAAAATATGCCAAATAATTTATGTAGTCACCTATCCTACCTACATTCTCACAACGGAAATTGGATTAAAATGTTCAACAAATTGGGACATGTCTAATAGGAGATATCATTTATTTAAATTATATTACTGAAACACAAAAAAAGAAATACAACTTTTATAAGTTTGCTTTATGAGGAAAATGATTTTAATAACAGTTAAATCTGATCAATCAAAGGATAAACCTTACCATTTCATTTCATTTTAAAAGATAATTTCACAAACTATCAAATAATTCCATTTCAGAAACATTCAGACATAATGAATGATCATATACACGTTCAAAATGTGGCACAAAGCTAAGTGCCAACAAAATTCCCAAGGTACTTTATGAAAATTAATCAGAGTTGATCACTTTTGCTAAACTACAGTATATATGTAATTCTTAAATAGTAAACAGGAACAGGAATAAATAAGCAAACCAGATACTATAAAAGGAATAATCAGTCAACTGCAGCATTTAAGCACAAAGCAACATTCTGAATGAATAAAAAGGACTGCATTATGGCTTTTTATCACACCTCTAATACAGAACACAGGAAGAGAAAAACACAGAGATGCAGGTACCATAAAGATGCAAGCAAGTACAAAGTGAAAGAAGGGCTGCAAAGATTACAGAGTGGAACCACCTGCTTCCAGTCTGTCTACTGTACAATGTGAGCACTACCTGCTTCCTTGACTGCAAAAGCTCTGAGTAAGAAAAAACTGCATTAGAATATACCACATATGCTTATGTTCTCATGTAGTTATACTAAAAGATACTACACCAATATCAAAATTTAGGCAAGGCAAATCTCAGTAACAAATTCACACTAATGACCGTTCCTTGGTAAGGCTGTATAGGTAAGGATAAATTTGAACATAACTCTAAACACTCTTAAGTTCTCAAAAAAAAAAAAAAAAAAAGACTTCGCTGTGTCCACACAGCATGCATTTAAGCTGGACTAAATAAGGACCTTATGCTGTCTGGAGAGAAAGGGAGGGTTTTTACTCTGGGTATAATATGTATCATCTCCCAAGGTACTGAATCCCTCATCTCTCTCTTAGCATAATAATTAAGCCGATTATTTCATATTTTAAAATACATAATCAATGTATATATAACCATTAGATGTCAGTTGTAAGAAAAATACAACTATTTTCTATGTGCAATAATAAAGATTATTTGAAATCAAGTAGACCGAATTTATCTGTCTCTTTGACTTTTTAACCCTCAAGAGTGTTTGAGCTAACAAGTCAAGTCCAAGTCCCATTGCTTCATCTCTTACAATAGGCTAATCAAAGGCCCTGTTCTGTATCATGAACCTTTTTGAGAGTCTGATGAACTACTTAGATAAGTACCTATAGAGATAAGGTTTTATATATCAAGAAGAACTTTCATTTTATAAGCTTTCCTAATGTTTGATGCTTACTTTCTCTAAGACTCTGGAGGTGTTTCTAGAGCCTAACCTCATATGGTAATTCCTCCCACTTCCACCACTTAGTAGGGTAAAATGGTCTTCCTATACTTTTTCTTTATAATCCCACAATTATCTTACAAATTAGATGACCAAATGCATTATGTTGTATTATTTTAGTTGATATTCTTATATTTCTTCCCACTGGAATGAGAGCTCCTTAAGGCCAGAAATTGTGTCAGCTTCCACCTAGTGTAAGGCCGTCCTATGGCAAAGAAAGTAGATAAGTATCCATCAAACAAAGCCCTGAGTTGATTACTGAAGTTGGCCAATAGTACATGCAAAATAGGGAGGAAGGTTGTTACATTCCACTAGTACATCTCCTTTTGTATAAAGGTGAAATTCTTCAAATGAATATTCATAGGAAAAAGTCTCTGTAGAAAAGAAAGCTATATATTAGCTACCTATCGGTAACCTTCAATAAGTAAAAGAGTCAAAAACCAACTTGAACTGGTTCAGTTTTGACTCACAGAGCTAGGATCGATCAGTAGAAATCAAAATTTTAGCTTCACATAAGAAATAACTCTCAATTAATTAAAAATGTCTGAAAATAAAGCTGATTCCAAGGAAGAATGGGAGGGCTGCTACTGTGCTAATTAATATTCAAGCAGCTGGACAGAAATTCATTACTAGGTATTGGATTAAAGCACCAAATGGGAAAAAAAAAAAAAGAACTCTAAGGAATTTTCAAATCTTTTGCTTATCTGAAAAGAAAGTTTATCAACTACACAAGTCAATATAAATATAGCTACTGATTTCATATCTTTTATAAAGCATCTACAAAGAATGAAGTTTTTACTCAAAACCAATCTCCTTGAAGTCCTTACCTTTCAGGCGTTTACTCTGTGCACTCAGGTTCCCGATCCCTCCTCTGCTGCCTTCTGCCACATGGCCTGTGCACATGCTACTGCCCCTGGAATGCTCTTCAGACAGCAGCTAGGGCTCACTTCCTCAGGGAAGGCTCTCCTACCTGACCAGACCAGGTTCTTTTATTACATGCTCTCACTCAACCACAACTCTTTTTTGAACAGCACAGACCCCATATTTTTACTCACCACTGTATGCCCTGTGCCTGTCACAGAGCATGACATGTTGTAAGTACTCAAAAAGTATTTGTTGAATGGACAGATGAATATAACATTCTGTATAAACCCAGTATTTTCCTAAATTATGATTTAAATTAAATACAAGTCAATTTGCCAAAATACAGCCAAGCTATGTCTTTATCAGAAGTGATTAAACTATCTCCCTAGAGGCTAAGGACAATAAGAAAGTAGTTAGCTACCTCCCAAGGCAGTATTTTTATACACATTTCACTACGAAAATATAAGACATTTTCAATAACTTTTATCTTCACAATACACAAAAGAAATTTATTTCCCAGAACTCTTTAAAGATTCTGACAAGCCAAATGATTCTGAAGTCAAACTGTGGGTTATTAAGCTGAAAGAATATATTGTATAACTATGAAGTTTAATGAGGACATTTAGGTAATGAAGAAGTAGTCAGAGATTCAGGACAGATGGACAAGCATCAGGTCATATAAAATATTTCCAAATGTGTGTTTGAAGAAAGATATGAAAATGCCCAAGATAGGAATAATCTGTGTTGCTAGGAAACACTAAGATTGATGAGTAAACAGTCTGTCATACAAAGGCCAACGAAAATCATCTCACTTATCAGTGTAATTCTTTTTAATGATTATTCAGTTTATAAAAGCTTTATGAAATAAACTAAACCAAAAAAAAGAAAAAATTTTTAACAATCAGAAATCAGTAATGTAAATATAGTTTTTACAGGGACATTTAGAGTGACATTTTATTGACTTCCATCGCAAGTTGTTTTTAAGACAAAGGTATACAATCCTACTTTGAGAACGAAGAGTATGAGAAAAATATTCTATTAAATTATTGAAAGTATAAAAAAAATTACACCCATACCAAAACTATCATTATAGATCATATAAAAATATTTCAAATTATAAATAAATTATAATGAAACTCAATAATTCTAGGATTCATGACTTTTTTATATTTGTTTTAATTTTGGAAAAATTAACCATTCCCAGATAATTCAGAACTCTGTAACCTGATAAATTTGAATTAGAGCCACACTCTAGCACTGCACCATGCTGAAATCCCTTAGGTTGAAACCTACTTCTTTTAACCTTTAGCTTTAATTTGGGACCCAAGATGAACTTTCACCCAGACCTACACTTTCACCCAGGTCACCCTCGCCATTATTAGTGCCAACCCTGGGCTCAGTCTCTCCTCCACTTCAGAGACAAATTACAAACTAAAGAAAAGATGAAGGGAAGCTGTCAGAATGAATAATGAACTCCAAAGAGTGATTGTTTTTTAATGAAAAAAATAAAATTTATCTTGGAGAGGTTTGAATGTGGAAAAGGCTTAGCCTAGTGCCTTCCATGTCAAACATTCCAAAACTGGAACCATTACTGTGCTTTAGTTATATATATTGGTTTCCTCTAATAAGGAATAATGTCTTAAGTGATTTACTAACATTCCAAATCTACAAATTAGAAAATATGAGACTCTAAAAATATTTTATTTAACTCTTTATTATGAAAATTTACAAATATATATAATGGTCAGGAAAGAGTTAATGAGCCACCATCATCCAGCTTCAATAGTTATCATCACTCTCTCAATTTTACCTATAGGAAATCTCTTGAAAAGCACAAAAGTATTCCAAACCGAGACATTCTTTTAAAAGTGTTGCCAACATGTTGACTGTGCAGAAATGATGGATGTCATGCAAACATTTTATTTTTGTCTTTTACTGGTCTATTAAACCTAGTCAGTGATAAACCAACCCCTGCCCCAGAGTAAAAACTCAAGTAATCCTCATGACTTTTCCCATCCCTCATAAATAACAGAAAATCATATGGTCTCTTTAAATGGTTATGTCTCAGTCCAGGAATTTAAAATGACTGGTTTTAGATAGATAATTGAGAAAAATTGAGTATGTCATATGTATTATACATTATTGTATCAATGGTAAAGAACTGAGTACAATAATGGTAGTATATTACATGGAAAAATATTTTAATTATTAGGGTAAACAAGGGGGCACCTCCGGCTCAGTGGTTAGGGCGCCCACCACATATACTGGGGTTGGTGGGTTTGAATCCAGCCTGGGCCTGCTAAACAAACAGAAATAACCAGGCATCATGGTGGGCACCTGTAATCCCAGCTACTAGGGAGGCTGAGGCAAGAGACTCAATTGCTTAAGCCCAAGAGTTTCAGGTTGCTGTGAGCTTTGACACCAAAGCACTCTCCAGAGGGGTGACAAAGTGAGACTCTATCTCTAAAAAAAAAAAAAGAAAAGAAAAGATGGTATATAGGGTAAAATGGTAATTTTCAAATAGTTCAGCCCCACCCACATCCTATATATGTATATATATTTGTGTATATATACGAATATTTGCATACATATATGCATATATGGCAGTGGATGGGGCTGAACCATTTGAAACACAACATACTCGTGGCTAAATCTGAATAACTGGTAAAAGATATAAAATGTTTATTAAATTACTGTTTCAACATTTCTATGTGTTTGAAATTTTCCAAAATAAAAAGACTGCATCCAAATAATAATCAAAACTCCAAAGTATAGCCGGGCATTGTGGCGGGTACCTCTAGTCTTAGCTACTTTGGGAGGCTGAGGCAAGAGAATTGCCTAAGCCCAGGAGTTGGAGGTTGCTGTGAGCTGTGTGATGCCACGGCACTCTACTGAGGTCGAGATAAAGTGAGACTCTGTCTCTACAAAAAAAAAAAAAAAAAAAAAACAACTCCAAAGTAAATACATTTAACATTAAATCTGTGTTATTAGCTGGGATCTGCCCCAGAGCTAGCCATTATCAGTGGAGAAAGGAACAGGATGCTCCTCTTCTTGCCAAGAAGTTTCTCTGCTGACATCTTCCTGAATGTTCTGACCCCATCAGGATCAAGGGAAAGGAAGGGAGGTCAGACATAGTATAGGACAGTATTTTCTTGACTGCTACTTGCCTCAAAATAATCTAGTGTTGCATGGACTTGGTAAGTGTATAAAAAATGATTCTTTTGTTTTATTAAATCATAGCTGGGTACATTAATGCAATCCTGGGGCACAATGTGCTGGTTTTATATACAATTTGAAATATTTTCATCAAACTGGTCAGCATAGCCTTCATGGCATTTTCTTAGTTATTGTGTTAAGACATTTATATTCTACACCTAGTAAATTTCACATGTACCCTTGTAAGATGCACCATAGGCAGTGGGTACCCCTAAAGCCCAGAGTCCACCACTATACAATATAAATGAATTCTTCACGTAAAAGAATTCAACTTGTACCCCCTAAATCTATTACAATTTTTAGAAAGGGAGAAAAACGCTTATGTATACTTTCCCTGATCCTCCAATTGCAAATATCCTGCCAGAGACACTGCTCTCCTTACAGCTTCCTCCTAAAGCCTCCTTACTGTCTGACCCCAGGCAGCACACCCCATATCTCCTTACTGCTGGGATCCTCTTTACCTGGCAGGAGATTTCCTTTGGCAAGATGCCTTTTCAAATGACAGTAGTTACTTCTCATTATCTATTGACAGAGAGAAGTGCAATTACTTCTCTAAACCTAACACTACTGCTATAGAACACTTTAGCCTTCCCAGGCATAAGTAAAGCATAAGTCTCTTGTGATACCAGCTGCAGGACTCATACACTACAGGTTAGCTGAAACTCCTCCCACCAGGCTTTATGAAAGATTCAGGCATCCCTAATTTGTGGGAGGCGGAGGTAAAACACACAGCACAGTAGACAAATTCACTGACAAACTCTTTCCCCCTTTCTTACATCTTCTATGAGAGTGGAAAGATTTAAAGATCATGAAACAAGCTTTCCATAATTCTGTATATGGTCTAGAAGGGGTGTCTAACCTACAGCCCTTAGGCCACATGCAGATATTATTTGAGGACTGTTTGACTTAGCTGTGGGTGTCACATATCACAATAAGTACATGTGGACCATTGCTCATGAGCTTTCATTAGTGTTTGTGTACTTACTATGTGGCCCAAGACAACTCTTATTCTTCCAATGTACAGCAGAAAAGAAAAAAGGTTGGATACCTCTGAGCACTTCCTTTGGATACAGAAGCATGTGTTGAATACTGGTGCATCAATTCAAAGTTCCAGCTTATCATTCTGTTATGCCAAGAACTATTAATGGTGTAGTATCTATTTATATCTTGGAAACCATTCTGAGGACTAACAGCTACTTACATACTACATATAAAGTTTGTACAGTAGCACTTGGGCATACGGTAAGTGCTTACATAATGTTAGCTATCGTGATTATTACAATTTTAAATTTTTTTTCAATTTGGTCAGGCACAGTGGCTCATGCCTATAATCCCAGCACTTGGGAAGGGCAAAGTAGGAAGACTGCTTGGGGACAGAAGTTCAAGAGCAGCCTAAGTAACATAGCATGACCCTGTCTGTACAAAAAATTTATTAAACATTAGCCAAGCATGGTGGCACATGGCCACAGTCCTAGATACTTGGAAGACTTATGTGAGAGAATCACTTGAGCCTAGGAGTTCAAATCGGCATTGTGCTAAGACCTTGTCCAGGCTAGACAACAGAGCAAGACCCTATCTCTAAAAAAATAAGTAAAATTAAGTTTTTAAATTTAAAAACAAGTGTTGGCAAGAATACGGAAAAATTGGAGATGCACTGTTGGTGAGAATACAAAATGGTAGCACCACTACGTAAAATAATAAAAAATAAAATTACCATATGATTCAGCAATTCCACTTCTGGGCATCTATCTCAAAAGAACTAAAAGCAGGGGTTTAAACAGTTTATTTGTACACTGATAGCCGCATTCATAGCAGCACTGTTCACAGCAGCCAAAGAGTGGAAGTGTCCTCTGATAGATGGATACATCAACAACATGTGCTTTAAACATGCAATGGATTATCCTTCAGCCTTAACAAGAAAGGAAGTTCTGACATACACTTTAACGTGAACTATGAAGACATTACACTAAGTAAAATATGCCAGTCACTTATATGAGGTACTTAGAGCAGTCAATGTCATACAGACAAAAAGAATACTGATTGCCAGGGACTAGTGGTAAGTGGAAATGACCAGTGTTGCTTAACTGGTTTAGTTAGTTTCAGCTGAGGAAGATGAAAATGTTCTGGAGATGGATGGTGGTGATGGTCGTACAACAGTGGGAATGTATTTAATGCCACTGAGTTACATACTTTAAAATGCCTAAAATAGTCAATTTTATGTGTATTTTACCACAATAAAAAAATTTTTTGTCTATAATTAAATGGTCAAATGATATAAAATTATATCGAAAACATAAACAAATGACTGGAGAAAATGTTAATGCAGGTCACTAGCCTATGATCCAGCAATGCCCCTCCTAGATACACACCCACAAAGAATTTCCACATAAGGCCATATTGAAATGTGTATGAAATATCACAGCATGTGTCTAGGAGGTATTGAAGACAACCCATGTGTCCATTACCTGGATAGCTTAAACATAAACCAAACTGTGTTTAGAAGTAATTATACAGAGATACATACTACCACTTGCCTAAACCAAAAACAGTGACCAGTGAAAAAAGAAAACTCAAGGTTTGAATTTAATTACCACATAAGAATTGCTCTGTATTTTTCAAATATATGTGCCAATCCAAGGGGATATACCAAACACACACAAGTCAAGATCTGCTTAAAAAGACTTGGGTAGGGGTGAACCACAGAAGCAGAAATTGGGCTTAAAGGAAAGAAATAATACCACAAAACAAAAAAAGATTTTAGCCAGACCACTGCTGATAGCATGCCATTAGCTAAGGAGGATGATTAATGAAACACTCTGCATTAGAGGCCCTGAAAATTTTTAGGCATTAACTACATTTCCTTTCCTGAATATCTGCAAATTTTTACTGTGAAGCACTTTCATTTGTATAGGATTAAATCTGATCATCTGTTTACTAAAGGCCAGTACAGTGGGGAAAAAAAGAAAGAAGGAAAATTGGATTTTTTTAGCCAATTGTGATGCCAATGTTTTAATCCTTATAAAAAATAAAAACTGATTAAGACTATAAAAAACATCCAATAAGCCATTTTTTATATTTCAATTACCATTACACAAAATACCACAGCTATGCAACATAACAGAAAAAATATATCTTTAAGGAAATTAACACACTACGAATTTCCATGCTGGTAATTATTTCCTAAATTTTAATTCTAAAGATGCAAGTATCACAAGTATCACTATCTGAATTTGTGGAAGAAACAGAACAATCTATCTTATCAAACACAGGATCAGACACAAATGTAGCCCTCAAAGACTGTTTTTAAAAGCACATTCACGGCTCCACACCTATAGCTCAGCAGCTAGGGCACCAGCCACATACATCAGGGCTGGCAAGTTCAAACCTAGCCTGCCAAACAACAACTACTACTACAACAACAACAAAAAATAGCCAGGTGTTGTGGCTGTAGTAGTCCCAGCTACTTGGGAGGCTGAGGCAAGAGAATCCCTTAAGCCCAAGAGTTTGAGGTTGCTGTGAGCTGTGACGCCGACATAGTATGACTCTGTCTCAAAATAAGTAAATAATAAATAAAAGCATTCACTACAAATGCCCAAATGCTTTTGGAACAAAGTATTAAATCCTTTTTATCTTTTCATTTCCAGCATAGGCACATCATGGATCCTCAAGAAATATTTTATGAAGGGATGACCTGAGCAAATGAGAGTAAGTATAAATAAGTGGAAAAGTGTATGAAATTAAGCAATAATGACTTTTGTCATCTGAAAGACTGTCTGAAAATAGACTGCTCAGCCAGTTAAAACTGTGCTACACAAAGCACATTTGGTCCTCCCTGATTTAAACACCCTGATACAAGCCTCTGAGAACCTAAATAGCAACCACACACCTGTGTTCCTCTTCTGCCTCCAGTGGCACCCATCTCCACAGTTAAGGCAAACAGAAAATGTATGTGAACCATTTGTACACAAGCCATTGTGGGCTTACTTTTCACCCCATGCCACCACAAATAGTGCCTGTCCTAAAAAAAAAAAAGAGAGAGAGAGAGAGAGAGAGAGAAAAGGAAGGGAGACAGGGAAGGGGGAAGGGGGAGGGAAGGAAGGGAGAAGGGGAACAGGGAGGGGAGAGAATAATGTGTATATTTGTCAAAAATCATTGACTTATACGCCTAAAATAAGTGCATTTTATTATGTGTAAATATTAAGAAATATTACTTAAAAATTAAAAAGTAAATTTCAGACATTTGAAAATATTATTCCCAAAATATGCCCATGAAAGACAAATCAAGTTTTAATAAAGACTATACAGTAAGTCTTTATCGTCTTTTGTTCATTCAATCAATTATGCATTAAGTGCCAACTATGCACTGGAATCCATCAATGAGTCTAAGCCCAGTGGCACAGTAGTAAACAAAACAGACAAAATTCTCTGCACTCATTTAGCTTTTGTCATAGAAGAAAAACACATCATAAAGCCATCAACTATACAGTAGAACATTATTTTGGTTAAGTGCTAATGAGACACAAAACAGTTGGAAAGAGAGGAACATTTTAAATAGAATAGTCAAGGAAGGTCTCCCTCAATAAAGACCCAAGGAAGATTAAAAAATAAGTTAAGCAGTTATTCAGGGGTAAAGCATTCCAGGAAAAGGGAACAGCAAATGCAAAGGCCCTCAAACAGCTATTCAAGGAACAATACAGGGTCAGGCATGAATAAAGAGTACTGAACAAGAGTCAAGAAATGAGGTTGAGCTGGAAGCTTATGCCCGTAATCTCAGCACTTTGGGAAGCCAGGAGTTCAAGAGAAGCCTGGGCAACATAGAGAGGCACCATCTCTATGAAAATATTTGAAAAATTAGCCAGGCATGACATTGCATACCTATAGCCACAGCTACTAAGTAGGCTGTGATGGGAGGATTGCTAGAGTCCAGGAGTTCAAGGTTACAGTGAATTATGATCACGCCAGTGCACTCCAGCCTGGATAACAAAGCAAGCCCTCATCGGTGGAGGAAAAAATGACATGCCAGAGGAAGCAATATCATGCAGCCTCATAGGCTACAACTGAGGTTTTGAATTGAATGACAGGGTTTAACTCATGTTTTAACATAATTATTCTGGTTGCTGCACTGAGACTAGATGGATGTGCTAAGTAAGTTTCAGGGTGTGAAAGGAAGCTGAGAGAAAAGGAAGAAATCATAGTAGTTTGGACCAGGCAGCAGTAAAGGCGGTCAGATTCAGATTCTAGACGTATGCTGATGGTAGAGTCCACATGAACTACTGGCAGAGAGCTGTGGAAGCGAAACAATGAGAGTCAAGAGTAACTCTGGGTATTGCTAGAGTTATTGCTAGAGTTAAAAACCTTATAACTAAGGTTTTTGCTCTGAGTAACACTAATAGACTTGTCATTAATTTAGATGGAAAAGATTAAAGATGAAACAAGTTTGGGCTAAAAGATCAGCTGAGTTTTGAGCATTTTAAGTTTCATATATCTTTAAATATCCATATGGAGATGTCACAAGACAGTTGGCTATGTGTCTGGAGTTCAGAGAAATATAAAGTTTTTTTTGGCAAAGTAAATCAGCAGATATGACGGTGTACGCATGAAACTTTTAGGAAATAATCCATACTTGAATTTAATACATCAGAGTCTCAGCACTGAGACTAATGGATTGTTTGTGTTTTCTGATTTACATAAATCCATACAAGTCTGCTAAGCGTTTCACACCTTCATTTTGACTTTCACATCTGAAGTATAGCAATATGGACAGATAAGGTGTATATTTAAGATAATAACACGAACAGACACATTCCTGGAGCCATGGCTATTTAAAAGTGACACTAGCATCAAGATACTCGTTCCTATTCTGGGAAGGCTTTAAAAAACAATCACTTGTTATGAAACTAATTGCACTGCTAAGTGCTTCTTAGGATCATATGTTAAAATCGTCTTCTCTACATTTTATTGTTTTCTTTGTGATTGGACTTAGAAGTTTCGTTTTGATACTTATTACCATCCATGTTCTAAAGTGAACAACATTTCCAATGTGATAAGGCCCACTGCAGGTCATAAAGGAAAACATCTTGCGAATTAATGCTAAAGAAGTACACAAATGGATAGGTTAAAACACCAAGCTTCAACTAGAATCATAACATGGGCAAGTGTGCTTAAATTCCTGGTCGAAATCATTTTCTAAAAAGTAAAATTTTCATCTGTCCAGGGTGAATGAGTATTACTTCTTTTTAGCTATCTATTTCTTCCTAATTCCACGGCTTTGATGATTCCTTCATGCCAGAATGCTTCTCTTCCCACTTGATATCCTTCTTTTCTTTCAAAGTCCATCCCAAACTCAAGTCTTCTCCACAAAGCCACCCTTGAACCCAGGAAGCCTGCCCTGAAACCAGTGCTCTTTCCACGTTCCCACAGCATTGCCACTTTCACATGAAGAACATCTATGTCATTCTGCCATGGATTAACTTTAGCTACATACATACACTAAAGCAGATGGTACCCAAGGACAGCAAATGTCACAGTCATCTTTGCCTTCCAAGAAATGCCTACTATACACAGCATCCGTACATATTCTGTTTAAGTATTCACTATAGGTTTGTTAAACTAAACTAAAATGTATTAAACTAGGAATCACTAGTTTAATCACTACACACTGCTTGTATGTCACTCTCAAGTGGCTCCATGGCAGGGTGGCCATCAGTTACAGCAAGCAAAGAGGCCAACCCCTCCATCCTGCACAGTTCCCTCATGTCGGGGATGCAAGCCTAGGCTGACCTCTTACTATGCCTCCCACAGTCTCCTCATATGGCAAGCAGCCCTTCTTGGCAGGATCCATCAAGATAATTCAAGCCTGGTTACCTCCTATCATGTCCACTTACACCACAAAATACGCAAGCTGTTTTACCACAGCAGAGGGACAAATGCAGACTCCCCCCACTACTCCTCCACTCAACATGCCATCTCTGCTGGCTCCAGTCATTCTCCTCCCCTCCAGGAACAAGTCTATGTTCTGGTATGCTCCAAACTCTCAGGAACTGAAAACGCTCTGGAAGGTGCCAGTGCAGTGTCAAGAAACAGGATTCTGCAGCTCATTAAATAGCCAGACAAATTAAACACCAATCTATACTTCGGGCAGACACGCCCAAATCCTGGGCTAGAAACAAAGGGTCCATTTGGGGGGAAACAAAAAAATGCAATAGAATTAACTACTTACTAGATTAGATTAACAACTCTCACCTGACTCTCACCTAATGTCTCTAGTTTTCTAATTTATCTTGTCTGTGACAAGTGGGTGCTGCAGGTGAACCAAATCTAGGCTCTTTTTTTAAGCCCCACATCCCTCTTTAGAATGCAGGGTTACTTACCATTATCTTTTGTTCTCAATTTTGAGCATTAGCTGAAATCATGAAACAAACAACTCCTAGTCATCATCCTATTATCTAAGACAGGCGACCTCAAACTACTGCCCCGCGGGCCACATGTGGCCCGCCTAGGACATTTATCCGCTCCCCCCCACCCCCAGGTGTTTTTGCCCAGGCTGCCTGTCCTGCTTATCAGCAGACTTGTCCCAGGGCCCGCAGTCCGGCCCTCCAACAGTCTGAGGGACAGTGAACTGGCCCCTGTTTAAAAAGTTTGAGGACCTCTGATCTAAGATGTAATTCCCCTATAGTTACCTCTTACCTATTATACGGGATCTCTCATTTTAAGTAACTCAATGTGAAATACAAATTTACAAATAAAGCAGAAGCTCCTAACTAAACACAAGAAAAAGGAAAAAAAGGAGACTCCTCATCTTAACACATAAAATTTACCTTACAGATTAGTATTATGCATATTTAAAACATTCCTTTTAGTTACATATACATTTATTGAAGAGCCAACTGTATAAAATGGGTTCTACCCACATTAGAAATCAGACTAAAACACATGCTACCTACAAAATAAAATGAAAATAAACTCTGTACAACCCAGTCAATAACTGCGTATCTATGGGATGTCCCAAAACTCACCAAACATAGGGGGAAATAGGAAATTATAGCTAAGTGTGTCTTCATTTACAAAACAGTCATTACAATCTTTACAAAATATCTATAAAATATTCTTCATAGGTTGGCCACCACTGTAAAATTTTGTAATTAATACTTTGTAAATAAAGGTACATTTAGCTACAACTTCTCATCCTCCCCTATATAGAGAGACTTTTAGGACTTGTAGCCAATCTAGATATATTGTAACGTATTGGGGTTTTATTTTAAAAAAGAAGTCTATCTTTTGATATTTATTAGACACCAGCTATCATGGAGAAGTATACTCCTATAGGCTCTCTTGATATACAAAAATAATTTAGTACAAGCCCATTATCTAGTCTTAATACTAAGTACAAAGAACTGCAGACTTGAACAATGCGTGATAAGAAGGAACAGCCGCCATGGAAGTTATATGGGCAGCCCCTGAGGTGCAACATGCAACTCACCCACAAGTCACACTGAGAAACAGAGCCCGTTACAGTCCCTGAGTCACAAACAACCCACTGACGTTTAGGAACAGAGACTATTATAGGTATTAGGTAAATGGACCCACTCCAACATACATACAAAGTCAACTTAAGAACAAAACACCAGAACCTATCTCCTTTGTAACTCAAGGACTATTTGTATATAAAAAGTCATATAAGGTTAGACAATTAAGTTTGTGAACTCATCCTAGAAAAAGTGCTATATATTCATTGCTGATTATCACTATGGTCACTAGATGGCCAAGGGAAGTACTCTGATGGTGACCACAATGATATTCAGCAATGATGTATGCAGCTTTTCCTAGGATGAGTTCACAAACTTAGTTCACCTCGTACATATACTTAATAAAGTCACTCTTAGGTATTTAACTCAGCAAAATTAAACTATTAATATGTCCACAAAAAGATTATACATTCTGTTTATGGCAACTTTATTCTCGTTAACAGCCTAAAAACAGGGGAAAAGTCAAATGCTTATTAACAGAATGGTAAACAAATTATAGTAAAATATACAATAGCAAAAAAGAATGACCCACTAACACAAAAAATAACATGGATAAATCTCAAAAACATTATACTGGAAAAAAGAAGCCAGATAGAAAGTAGTGTGTGTGTGTATATGTGTGTGTGTGTGTGTATATATATATATATTCATTCTATGATTCTATCTATATGAAGTTCAAGAACAGGCTATGGAAACAGAAATCAAAACAGTGGCTAACTATTTGGGGAGAGGGAAGGGAAGGACAGATTGAAACATCATAGGAAACTTTTGGGGAGTGATAAAAATGTTTCATTTCTTGAATAGGGGATAGCTACAAGGGTGTACAGACCCTTCAAAATTTACAAACTGTACACCTAAAATAGGTTAATTTTGTTGGATATAAATTATACTTAATAAAGTTGATTTTTAAAGTCACATCCAATATCTTGGGGATATCAAAGACAGTTAATGTAAAGTGTACCTCTTGCCAAAAAGCTGAAAATAACACTGATAAAAAAAAAAAAAAATAACAAAGTTCCAGCCTAAATCAGATTCTAAACCACAAATCCAAGGCAAAAGTGTTTATCCATTATCACAAGATACAAGGATAATTTAGCCTATAGAAACACCCATAAGGGTTCAAGAATGAAGGGAAGTAATTGCTTGTCTTTTCTTGGGAACCTGTTACCTAAACCAGTTCATCACTTTTGACCACCATAGAATACAAACAGAACTTCATGAAAAGATCCTTTTTCTCTCTCCTATCTAATATTTCCTCCCCTAGAAATCTTGGAGCAGCTCACACGCACGTTTTAATAACACCCACTTTGAAAACACTTTTCCCAATCTCTCTTCCCAAATTCTCTCCATGTTGAGTAAAAACCCTAAGTCTACCATAACAAGGACTCACTCTTATATAGCCCTCCTACTTCATATACCTTTTGCCCAACTGCCCCATTTGTTTACCTCTGACCTATTCTGTATTATTATTTTTAAACAATTATAAAAATATTTTCCAGGCTCGGCGCCCATAGCACAGTGGTTACATTGTCAGCCACATACACCAAAGCTGGCAGGTTTAAGCCAGCCAGGGCCAGTTCAAGCAACAATGACAACGGCAACGAAAAAAAAAAAATAGCCAGGTGTTATGGTGGGCACCTGTAGTCCCAGCTACTCAAGAAGCTGAGGCAAGAGAATCACTAAAGCCCAAGAGTTGGAGGTTGCTGTGAGCTGTTACACCACAGCACTCTACCAAGGGCAATATAGTGAGACTGTCAAAAAAAAGAAAAAGAAAGTGTTTTCTATTCTACTATTATGAATTCAATAATTACAATGACTTTTACCTGTTCTATATTCATCACAATATCCCTCACCAAGGTGCCAAAGTATTCATGTTTAGGCTACTTTACCACATGACTTCCTTAGTTGTGCTTTACTTCACTCTTCCTAGAGGGCCAAGGCCAAAGCCAAAGCTCCTCTATCTCTATACTTAAAAAAAAAAAAATAATAACTGAATCAGTCATCTGACTGACTCCAAAGCCCACCTGCACAGCTGTCTCTTACATTTAAAAGTGCTGCTGTTAAGGCACCGTTACTAACCAAATGGCTGCATGTGTTCTTTCCAAGATGATATTTTATTAGAGACCTGTATATATCTGCTTGAAAAGCCTGCAAGCAACATTTACAGTTCTCATTTTAATGAGCTTCATGACACCATTATCCACTGTTACCACTCTTGTATACCAACTGTTTAATAGTCATCGGACTGTTTAAACCTGTTCTCTTCCAAGTACTTTTTATACACCTTCTATTTGGAGTTAATCCAATGCAGCTTTGATATGTATCAGTTTCTGTGGTAGCTCATTATCACCTACCCTTTATATATGAATTTTATATCATGACATCACTTACACCTAAAAGTACAGCTACACAATATATGATATTAATATCAAAGGTAACCATAAGATGCTTCAGTTCCAGAGGCCACATATAATATTTACAAAAGTATGTCACTACTTTTCAGGAAGGCTCCAATGTCATTCTACCACACCAACATGAAGTTATTGGTATTAAGAGCTGTTAACTTTAAAACCTTCTAAAACATACGTTAGCCTTTCAGGTTTTGTTTTTTTTTTTTCTTTTTTTTTTTTTAAAGAGACAAGAGTCTTACTTTATCACCCTCAGTAGAGTGCCGTGGCATCACACAGCTCACAGCAACCGCCAACTCCCCGGACTTAGGTGATTCTCTTGCCTCAGCCTCCCAAGTAGCTGGGACTACAGGCACCCACCACAACACCCAGCTATTTTTTTGCTGCAGTTTGGCCAGGGCCGGGTTCAAACCTGCCACTCTCGGTATGTGGGTCTGACGCCCTACCCACTGAGCCACATGCACTGCCCTCTTTTTTATTTCTTCATGTATTAAGACAATTACCAGATAGAAAAGGCCTCTGCACACAATGAGCCACTAGCTATAGGTCTCTATTTCACTTTTTACTCTAAGACTTTCAATTTAACTTCTAGTTTCCTCATGAGGAAACCGGTATAAATTCATCTGCTTTTAGGGTTGTGGAAAGAATAGAACTTATGCCAAGTATCTTGCTCAATGTCTGATATATAGTAAATAGTACATGATAACAAGCCACTCTATTCCACTGATATCCTTACTTCTCAAATCTCACTGTTTTGTCATCTCAAAAAGTAATCTGTAAGATCTTACCACACCAGGAATTAGGGGAGGATAAAATTAAATACTCTTTTGACTTGTGATACAAAACTAGTTTTAAACACCTGGATTCCCTTCTTCTCTTGATTATACTCAAAAAATCAAATAATGGCTGAAGAATTATCTAAAAGATTTAATACAGATGCTTATTTGTACTGTATTCTCAAAATCGATTAAATATCATAGCATTCTGCATTCTGTAGTCTACAACTTGGTTTTATTTTTGTTTGTTTTGATAGACTTACTTTGTTGCTGGTGTCACAGCTCACAGCACCATCAAACTCTTGCGCTCAAGAAATACTCTTGCCTCAGCCTCCCAAACAGCTGGGACTATAGGCCTACACCACCATGTCCAGCTAATTTTTCTACTTTTAGTAGAGACAGGGGTCTCACTCTTGCTCAGGCTGGTCTCCAACTCCTGAGCTCAAGCAATCCGCAAAGCTCAGACTCCCAGTGCTAGTATGACAGGCAAAAGCAACCCCACACAGTAATGTACATAATAATACTTCCTTTTATGAGATGGTTCTCAATTTCAATATGGACAGATAAATTAAAAATAACTGCAACCTACCAAGCTATATTTATGTATTCTTTTGTGTTGCACTTTGAAAGGATTTGCTTTAAAAAAAAACCTACAATTACAGTGTTCAATTTATTGCTTCTTCATTCTTATCAAAGGCTTCCATAAGGCCACAATGGGCTTCTTAATTTGAGCAGGATATCAATGTCAAATCCATATACTTATTAAATATATCTTCTCTGTAAGATAAAAAGGTACTTACTGCTTCAAACACACACACACACACATCCCACACCAAATCATGGTCCTTCCTTAAGGGACTTATATTAAATATTTAAAAGTGATAAAGTTTTCCAAATATTAATCACAGTAATTCCAGATCCAATCCCCAAGGCAATTCAATTATGGCATAATAAATGAATGACAAGATATTTTAATTCAAAATTCCTGAGTTTTAGGATCCAACCATCTATAAGAACATTTTCATTCCTGATTCAAAGGAGTTTAAGGTACGCAATACTACAACACACCTGTCTTTCAGTTGCTTCAATGAAAAAACAGTTTAAAAACCATGAAATGAAATCAATTCCACACAAGCTCTCAGATGATTCTGATCTCTAATCTGACTTGTGACTTCCACCACCCGCATCCTGCAGATCTTCTTCCACGCAGGACGACTACGTTGAGGTGTGCTGCACTCTGACCAAAGACATGCAGTAGTGGCAGTGGCACACTGATGAACTGAACAGTGTCTGCTCTCAATAAAGATTTCAAGGGAAGTCATGAGGAAGCCTTTTACTGTTTGTAGATGAGCTATATGAATTATATAAAATGTAATCTATGTTTTATATCCTACTATCAAGAGTTTTTGCTGAATGCTAAGATAAAAATTAAGATTCACTGAGGAAAAAAATGAGATTCAATTCTGAGAGAGAATCCACCCACTTCATTTCCCAACACTGCTTTCAAATCCTCTGTTACTGGTAAAAATAGATGTATACCAAAAGCAGAGACTCTTACCAAATAAAACATCAATTTGGTAGAGAATACTTAAACATTCCAGTTTTCTTATGATTCAATAGTTCTAAAAAAAAATACATAGGTTTATTTCCAGTTCATATCTGCTTGCTAAATCATTTTAAGTGAATTTAGTTAATAGGTTCTGAAAATACTAATTTATGAATTCAACTATTCTATGTACACTAACACTGTACAGTATGATTTTCTACTTACTATTGAGTGTAAGAGTCTCCTCAAAAGCATGTTTTCCTAGAAAATTCTGAGCACAACAGCTTTTTGCAAATAGAAACATATTTTAAATACTCTAGGCGAAGATACAATTTCAAGATCTCCCAAGCAAACACTTCAATGTGAAAATCATAGTCCTTAAATTAACCTTTTTAGTAAACAGATGTTTTTCTTTACTGTATTTCCCTTAGAGTAAGAGAACCCAATACTAAAAGGTGATAACTCCATAAGTTTCATAAATAAAAACAAGATCTTTAAATCTCTATTACCAAACAATTACCGTATATCATTATGGAATGATAACACCACACATTTCCCAAGTAAAGATCAAATTTACTTAAACTACACCAATCACCAAATTTCTTTTTATTTTATTTTTTTTAGCCATGAAGTCCTTGGAATCACAGTAGGGCTTGATGCCATATTGGTGTCACACTCTGCCAGTCATCCAAGGAACATGCCAGACTTCTTTTTCAACTTCTTTGTCTACTAGTGCATCACTGGACCCAGCAGGCAGCTCACCCAGACAATTTCAGTAACGAATTTTGGCTCAGTGCATAATAGATGACAATCCGTAGGAAGTATCCCGTTTGTCTTATAGCTGAGAGATCTGAACCTGCTGCAGATGTCACATCTAAATTCTTGAATGGGTTTTTATCATCAGTGTCACCTATAAAACAAGACAGTGTCACCAATAGCATTGTCCTAGAAAACAATTATTTCAGCAATGCTAAGCTGTCAGCATCATAAGTGATAATCATTTATTCGTCTGAACAAGAGTCAGAAAACTGGAGCCTGAAGGTCCAATTCCAGCATGCTACCTATTCTTGTACATCTTTGATCTAGGAATGGGTTTGATATTTTCAAATGGTTGAAAAAAGATTTTTTTTTTAAGCTAATATCTTGTGACATGTGAAAATTACATCAAATTCAAATTCCAGTTTCCATAAATAAGGCTTCAATGGAACACAGCCATGCTCCTTCACTTATGCATTTTTGTATAGCTGTTTTCACGGTATAGTGGCAGACTAAAGTAGGTCTAACAAAGACCATATAATCCATAAAGCCTAAAATATTTACTGTCTTGTCCAAGGGGGTTGGAAAAGTCTGCCAACCCCTAGCCTAGATGATTTTTTGGTGGATAGTAATATGATACCTACTGTCTGTTACATGAAGAACCTAAGTGAAAAGACTACAATGTTCCCTTCCTTACTTCAGTCCATTCCATTAAGAAATACTTGTTAGGCCAGGCCTGTTACTACAATGTATACAGCTCTAGTCACTTTGTTCTCCTCTTTGGTTCAGCCTTGCCTCACTCCAAGGGATCAACATTGACCTTAGACAAGAGGACGACAAGGAGCTCAAATTCCAATTCTCCAATTCCTATTTCATGTCTATTCCATGTCTCCAGGTTCTCCTGTTTCTGAATTTCTGCTTTATATCAATCATTCTCCATAATAAACTTCTTGTACTAGATATGCCTTAAAAGTCTATATCCTGCCAGAGATTCAACAGCAATGGGCTTAGTCACAGCATTGTTTGAACTATGTGCCCTCTAATTATCAGTTCTACACCTTCTCTAAAGGCATCATCTAAATTTGTTTGGGGGCCCTTGTGAACAGCCTGCATATTCCAACACTCCTCTGGCCTCAACACTCCTTCTGATCATGATCGCCACTGGAGTTCATCACTTGTCTTATCTATTCAAACTTCTCACCTAAGATTAGCTCACTGTTGCCAACTGGCTTGTCATTCATTCTGTTACTTAAGCTCAGTTCACACCATAACCAAACACAAGTGCACAAGAAAACATAACTCTATATAGACAGATTTATCAACCTAGAAAAACCCAACTTAAAACACCTCTTTTTAACATTTGCTCCAAAAGACAATATATCATCTCCAAGTAGCATCCAGAACATCCTTCTTTCTTTCCCTCCACCATTGCTGGTTAAGTTCAAAGCTTCTACAAATGCATCATCTTAGAGTGTTACCTAGTGTCAATTCCCCCACAGAAAGATGTTAAGAGTAGTAATGAGGCTGAAACACCCATACTGGTAATGGTACTACAGAACTCAACTGTAATTCGTATTAAACTGTTACAAGTAACTAATGCACACTTTCATAAAGTGTGGATTAACTATACTAAAAAATAGTTATTAAATAAATATCAGGACAGAATAGTCTGGCACTTTGTTTTTGAAAAAGAGACAATGTCTTCCTATATTGCCCAGGCTGGACTTGGACTTCTGGACTCAAGTGACCTACCTCCCTTCCCTCACTCCCTCCTTCAGCAAAGTACTATCGCTACAACTCTAAAGCAATTTGCCAGTGAATAGCTCTGATACAGCTTGTACACCTCACAATCAAAAAGAGTGGTGTCAAGCAAGAATTGGCAGTTAGGAATTACCATACCCATATCTCAACTGGGGCAGCAACCATACAGGTAGTGTCAATCTTAAATAAAAATGAAAATCTTTAAAAACAAATTCAGGAACCCTCTGCCCTTTTGGAAAATGTCACAGAAGTCCAATGACATATCCTTATAAGGAGGGAAAAATATTTGAGGCATGTAGTCCACATTCCCAAGGAATACTCAAAAGATTAAAATTCTAGAACTTTACTCTCATTTGGTAAGTCTAGCTTCTTCCCTTAAAGAAGTAGTAGTCAAATTTTTGTGTCAGGACTCCTTTGTGCTCTTAAAACTTACTGAATATTCCTGAGAGACTTTGTTTATGTGGGTTATAATTATCAGTACTTACCATATAAAAAATTAAATGAGAAAAATTTTAAGTATTTTTTTTAAGAGACAAAGACTCACTCTCTTGCCCATTCTACAGTGCCATGGCATCAACCTAGCTCACAATAGCCTCAAACTCCTGGGTTCAAGCAATCTTCCTGCCTCAGCCTCCCAAGTAGCTAGGACTACAGGCACCTGTCACAACGCCCAGCTAACTTTTCCATTTTTAGTAGAGCCAGGGTCTTACTCTTGCTCAAGTTTATCTCAAACTCCTGAGCTAAAGGGACCCTCCTACCTCCCACAGTGTTAGTATTACACACATGAGCCACTGCACTTCACCTACTAATTTATTTTTAAAATGTAATGAGATGGCTCAGCGCTTGTGGCTCAAGTGACTAAGGCGCCAGCCACATACACCTAAGGTGGTGGGTTCAAATCCAGCCCAGGCCCACCAAACAACAATGACGGCTGCAACCAAAAAATGGCCGGGCATTGTGGCAGGCGCCTGTGGTCTCAGCTACTTGGGAGGCAGAGGCAGGAGACTTGCTTGAGCCCAGGAATTGGAGGTTGCTGTGAGCTGTGATACCACAGCACTCTACCTGGGGAGACAGCTTGAGGCTCTGTCTCAAAAAAATAAAATAAAATAAAATAAAATGTAATGAGATAACATATTTAATAAGATAAATAACACATTTCGTGAAAAATACTTTCCAAAATAAACAAAAAAAAAAGCTTAGTGACAAAAATGATACTGTTACATAGGTTTTACAAATTTCTTTTATGTCTAGCTTAATAGAAGACAGCTGGATTCTCATAACCGTTTCTGCATTCAATCTGTTGTGATATGTTATTTTGATGGAGCTATAGGAACAATGTCTCATGCAAATCCAGAGTTAAAAATAATATGTGGTAATAGCTAGTTCATATCACTATAGATGTTCTTTTTTGGTACTACACCAAAACTTGACAACTACAAGTTTCTTAAGGATTAGTTATACCACAGAATCACATACATATAAACCTTTTGTATTCTATTACTTGCTTTTTGAAATAATCTGTTACCCATAATTTCAAACACTTGTCACTTGAAAACATCAGTTCATTTAGTTATGCAGATATTACAAATCCTGACAAAATTCATTACACTATAGCAAAAACTCAGTCATTGATATCACCATCCGTCTCATCAGGATGATCTCTCAAGTACTAGGAAACTGACAAGCAGCAGAGCAGGTAACACAAGTTTTCTAAATTTTTTATTTTTGAGAGTTTTAGTTTTATTAGTAGCAACAAAACTGGCAATTATTTTCCTTGAATTGAAAGACTCACTTTGTTCATTTTCCAAAAAATGGCTTCCAAATAACTAAGTCTAAATAATCATAGCTTAGTATTCATTCTTTCAAGTATTAATGATGTTTCATGCAAAATATGGCTAGTATCACTAGCAACTCAAAATAATTCCATAGGGTTTTTCCTCCAAACCAGAGGTTCTCAACTTGTGGGTCATGACCCACAGGAACTGTATTAAAGGGGCATGGCATTAGGAAGGTTGAGAACCACTGCTCTAAACAAGAAGTATATTCTGGATGTGTAGCAGTACTGTTTACGTACTTCCTGTCTCATCACATGAAATGGTAAAACAACGTAGGTTACTACTTTACCAAGTAATAACTCTTCACTTTTATCTTAAATGAAATTAGCTTTTGTCCTTTGAATGCATGACAGTGAAGAATACCATGATTACTAGTACAGTTTGGCACCACTGCCATTTAATTCCTAAGACACCCATAGTTTTACCCATCTTTGCTTTTGCATCAGCAGGGTAAATGCCAAAGCAATAGAAAGGCAAAAAGTTAGTATTACTATAATAGTTTTGACCTCATGGATCTCCTGAACAATTTTTATTTAGTTACCCACCCAGGTCTATACACCATAATTTGAGAAGTGTTTGTTGTCTTAAGGAAACACTGAAAGCTATAAATAAATTGCTAACCAGTTAGATGTAGGGGGAGTATAAACAAGGAAGGGGCTAAGGACAGAGACCAGGAACTGAATTGTAGCTAAGAATCAAACTGCAGCTGGGAACTGTTCTCTGGTGGGAACATACTTGGTAAGGAGCTTCTAGTGACCTTTATCTAACCTAGGGCTCATTAACATCTGATTAGCATAAGTGGGTGGGGTTTGCAAAGGATTCTGGAGAAGACATAGGTATAGAAAGGGAAACTAAGCTCAGCACCTGCAGCACTGTGGTTACTACACCAGCCACATACACCGAAGGTTCAAGCCTGGCCAGGGCCAGCTAACCAACAATGACAACTGCAACAAAAAATAGCCAGGCATTGTGGCAAGCACCTGTGGTCCCAGATGCTTGGGAGGCTGAGGCAAGAGAATCACTTAAGCCCAAGAGTTTGAGGTTGCTGTGCTGTGACGCCACAGCACTCTACCGAGGGCAACATGGTCAGAGTCAGGTTCTGTCTCAAAAAAAAAAAAAAAAAAAAAAGACATTAAAATAAAAAGAAAAGGAAACTGTCCTGTAACCTAGTCTGTTACCTAATCTGTTATATAATCTCAACCTGTCAATCACCCCCAAAGGCAAGAAATGACAACCTATCCTGCCAGGAATACAAAAGGTAGCATGTACTCTGACTCTGGGGTCTTTCTTCACTGGTGGAGACTGACCCATTCCTCTCTCTCTGGAACATATTTTCACTTTGTGTAGCTTCCTTCTTCACTTTTACTTCGTATGGCTTCTTTTTCTTTCCTGTAATGAACTGTGGGATTGCTCTGGATCTGTTATCACTCCATCATCAGTTCAATTCAGTACCAGTACACATTCTTGACCAGGAGACCAGAGAACATCCAAACAGACCTAACAATCCCCAAATCCACCATCCGCAATTTGTGAATGCGCTTGTGAATCATAAGAAAATGTCAAATATCTGCATGAATTCTTTAACTCAAAATCAGGCTAATCTGTTCTGAAGCTGAATTAACAATAACATGAATAACAAAAACAATGAACATTTAGTGAATACTTGACATTTATTAACTCATTTAATCTTCATAATAACCCTATTAGTTAATGCTATACTCAAGCTATGGAAGAGAAAAACTAGAGCAAAGAAAAGTATTCTGTATAACTTACTTCTTAAGTCTTCACAACATTTTTATTATCTTTTTTTACCCTTTCATTATTCTTTGTATGTTTATTACTAATTTCATAGGCTAAAACTTGGAATCAAATAGGTAAAGTACCCTGTCCAAGGGTACTTTTTTCTACTAAGTGGAAAGTAGGAGATAATCTACACACAAATCCAAGTTCTCTGACTCCAGAGTACAACATATACTATGCCATGCTATACCACACGAGTATATTATTTGCATATAAACAGACTTATAGTTACTAGGGTCTTACAGGTTTTAAAGTCAACTGAACAAGACTTCTATATGAAAAGATTTTTACTAATTTGATTACATTTGTCTTCAAATGGAAGAAAATCGACTTCCTTTTTAAATGGTACACTCTAGACAGTTCATTAATTCACAGTGTCTGAATATGACAACAAATTTAATGCAACTGAGGTTACTCTTAAAAAAAAATAAATAAATTCAACAGTGTCAAGTGATATTATCCTCATTTTATAGATGAGGAAACTGAAACTGAGAGGAGTAAAGTAACTTCCCCCAAAGACATGCTGCTCATAAACCGTAGAGTTAAGATCAGTCTGGACTTAATGTAAGTCAGTCACAACACCTACACATATTTAAGAAGGCCTTTGACAGTGACCTAGGAATTGGTCAAAAGATCTGGATACAGAACTTGCTGATATCATACTCCCTCTACCCAAGGCAATCAAGATATGAATCATCTTGCATCTGGAAGACCAAGAGATGAAAAAGAAAAGCAAGCTGGTGCACAGTGAAAATAAAAAGCCATGTTTTCAGGCGCTTTTAGTAAAGACCTTACAGGTAATGTTAAACAAAGAACTAAAATTACTTAGGAAGGCAATGATATACATCCCTGTGGCTGTGCCTCCATTTAAAAACAAAACAAAGCAAAAAAAAAAAAAAAAAAGCCTAGAGGACAATGTCATCATAGATAGCCAGGCTCTCTACAGATTACACAATAGCTTTCAGGTGCCAGGAGCACAAGACTGCCACAAAACTTAATAAACTGCAGCAGATATCACTTCTAAAACTTTCTAAATCCTATCACTCAGTAAATTTCCATTTCAAATTAGGATACGTAAAGGTCAGAGGTCATGACTCAAGTCTGTTTCTATTTTAAGGACCTTCACTACAAGATGATTGCTTAATATTAAACCCTAAGGGAGAAGGAGAAGCAATCAAAGTTTATCTAGCTCTATTCACTTTTATAACTTGTAACTCTACTTTTAGGAAGCATAAGCATCTTGAGATTAGACTGGGTACTGTGGCTTTACTTTCAAACAAATCATATTCTCAAGGAGTCCCCACATGTTTGACAGGAAGGTGACAAAATGGACGCTCTGTGGTGTACCACCTAAAACAGCAGGCAGTACTGGGGAGAGATGAGCAATCATATTTGTCACAGACTATCACACTCTGGATTCCTTCCGCAGCAAAGAGAAAAAGAAAGCAACTTCACCCCCTTCTATCAGAGATTCCTAGTAACGACCAAAAGAATCAGAAACTAGTAATATAAAAGAAGCTGACAAATATATAAGAGGGAAAAAAAAATCAAGATTGAGGTCATGTCCCTTGACATGCATCGTTTATACGAAGGATTCCTCCACTTATCTGAATTAGTTTCATGTACCTCATTTCATTCAGATAATTGAAGTTTTCCTTTTAGAGTTGTAAAGTGTCTACCTCAACATAATTAGTAAACTGTCCACTTAAAAATACCACTACAAAAATTACCACCCCCTCCTCTCTACACATATACATATATCCCACTATCATTAAAAATACGAGATTTTGGCCTTCACGGGAAATTTACTTCAAAAGTCCTCTTTAAAAAAATTAGCACAAGAAATTCTACAAGCAAAGTTATGGTCATTACCTTTTTAATACAGAGTGTTTGCATTACTTGTTAAAGACATGGTAATTTGGGTGTTCAATACATGACTACTGTTCTGCAACCAAATTAAAGGTTTAGACTACTAAAGAGTTTGATGACTTGTCTCGATACAATAACTGGGAATATAAGGAGCCCAAAATCAAAGAAGTCTCTTTTTTATGAGCAGGCATTTAAGGGCCTTTTAATGAGAATTTACTCCTTAGTATGTAATTACTAATGAACAAAAATAGGGCCATTAAACTCACTTCTTTATAGTGACATAAAACTTCTTTGTGTAAGAAATATAAAATAATATATACATATTAATCAAACTCAAGAAAAATTTGAATGTTTGATGCCTTACAATACAACATAGTGAAAATTATACACCTTTTCTTAAGTAAATGTCCTTCATCAGCTGACTGATGAAGCCATTTTTATGTAGATGTTGCTATAATTTAAAATACACAGACTCTCTAGTACTAATGGAGGCAATGAAATACCTAAACTTCCTGAATGAATTTTAAATTTCCATATAAGCATTGGCTTTCCAAACTAACAGAACTTACTGTTGGGAAGAATGTCCATCTAATCAATATTTATATATTATCTGCTAAGTGCCAGGCACTGTACTGAATACTGAGGACATTTCCAGGAAGAGAACAGATCCAGTGCCCACCCTTTCCACACACACAGTCTAGAAGGAATGTAAAATATATACCTGACCAAATGAAAGTTCAAAACGGAAAGAAAATTGTCAGAAAAATACTTAGCTACCACTGATATTGGATACAAATCACCCACTTAATGTCTCCAATAAGAAGTTAGAGAACCCAACAGCAAGATAGTCAGGAAAAGGGTTTTGACTCCTAACTGTATGAATTCAGGCTGTCTCTGAGTCCCTCCTGCAAATGAAAAGTTGATCCTAAAATAGGGTCAAATTGTAACAGCAAAAGAGTCCAAATTTCAGTATCTAACAGGTTAATCTGGTGAGCTCGAGTCCAGGAGACACTATCGTATAGTATTTTGGCTCATGAAAACCCTATCCACCCACCTGTGGACAAGAACAGGTCCTAGCTCCTCGACATGAGAGAGATGGTCAAGATACTAGGATGTCTAAAACGGCTTAAGATAAATATTGCAAGGGTACATGTCTAATCTATTAAGTACAGAATATAAATGTCTTAACACAACAATTAAGTAAATGATGTGAAGGATATATTAACTAGTTCAATGTAAGCATTCCAAATTGTATATAAAATCAGCACATTGTACCCCATAAATGCATTAATGTATCCATGATCTATGTGGTTATGACTTAATAAAAAAATAAAGAAAGAAAGAAAGAAAGGCTTAACACAAGGTTCCAGTTCCACAAGGAGCAAGGAATACAAAGAGATACAACACAAGAAACCTCAAATCTTATAAACTATTTACTGCTTACTAAAGAAAAGACTGTGGGATTGCTCCTCTGGCTACTTTTCAATTCTAAAAAAAAAAAAAAAAAAAAAAAAAATTAACATCTGTCTAAATTACTTAAGTGTGACCTTACAGAGTATGAGGGGAAAGAACTATATATTCTTACTAATTGTCTAATTTAATATCCTAATCCCATTTGCAACTATATTGAAATATTCTAGATGCCTTATACTTCGTGAAGATGGTCAAGCCATGTTATTTCAAAATTCTTCACAGGAAAAGTATTTTTTCAAAATTGAAAATTTCACAGGCAAACTCAGTACATGCCAAGGCTACGGTGAGAAACCACACCTCTGTGAGCAATGGAGATCCCTCCTGCTATAGGGAGTAGGGAGGATAAGGGCCTTCACAGATCTTCCGTCTGGGTAGAAGGGAATGACCACCTAGCAGTGGGTAGGCCAGGTAAACCAGATCTGATATAAGAACTAGCAACGACAGATGTGATATGATTTGCTTCCTATAAATCCTATAAGTAGCTAAACACCATCATACTCTACTATGCAACTGCTTTCAGTAATAGTACCAGTGGAAAAAAAATGCATTAAAGTCCAAAGATACTGTCCCTGTGAAGGCTATTGTCTGTAAGACTCTACATGTTCATTTAGGAATCACTCTATGGAACTGACCCTGAATGTGCTAAGCCAAAATTTTACCAAAACTAGTCAAAGAATTGAACTGTTAGAATGGTAGTACTTTCCAAAAGAAATGTTCAAATATTTTCCTCAGGGTTTTCGCTCTCTCTTTTTTTTTTTTTTTTTTTGAGACAGTCTCACTCTGTTGCCCAGGCCTCAACCTAGCTCACAGAAACCCTGAACTCCTGGTTTGAAGCAATCCCCCTGCCTCAGCCTTCCAAGTTGCTGAGACTTTAGGTGGGCTAATTTTCCATTTTTAGTAGGAACAGGGTCTTGCTCTTGCTCAGGCTGTCTCAAACTCCTGAGCTCAAGTGATCCTCCTGCTTTGGCCTCCCAGAGTGGCAGGATTACAGGCATCAGCCACTGCATTCGGCCTCCTCAGCTTTTAAAACATAAATAATACATTATGATCTACTAAAGAAAGAGGAGGTAAGGAAAAAATTGAGGAAAAAAAAAAGAAAACACAAGCATCACCAACATGGAGCACAATTTATCATATACAACCTAAAACTGTATAAAGTTTCATCTTAGGAAGGCCTACCAAGGTAGCCTGAACTCCAAACGTTGTATGTCTTACAAGGATCTATATGATGAAAAAAATATCCTTATAGTGAAGCCAAGGCTTTAAAACGTGGTCTACAGTAACAATTACAGCATCAATTTATGGTTGTCAAACTTTGCTCCAGTGGAAACTTTGACTTATTCTAGTATGACGGAAGTATCCCATCACTAAATTTAAAAATTATTTAAAATTAGTGTCCCAACTGTAAAATAAATCCCTGAAACAAGGCTGCATTTGTACCTTCTAAATATATTGAAATTTAAAACAAAAAGTTAAATACAAAAAAAGTGTCCTTTCCCAATTTCAGTGACTTATAAAAGGAACAAAATTCCTAATATTATATTTCTTCCCCCAATTTTTCTAAAATACCTGATACTGCTACCTTTTTCAATTTTGGAATTCAACCTAACAGGATATTTGGCTCAAACAAAAAAGGAAATGAGTTATTTCAAGTTACTGTATCATGATTTAGGACTTCTAGGCTCTTTGCTACCTTCATAAATTTTATCAAGCCCACAAGACCACAACCATTTACAGAGTCCCACTACACTTGACCTGGACATACACAGAAGAATAAAACATGGTCTATCTTCCATGAAGCCCATATTAAAAAAGTGTACACAGGCCAACACACATTTATTAAATGCCTACATCAAACACTGTGCTGTGGGAGACACAAATTCACTGTACCCTAATAAACACATAAGGCTCATCCATGTGAGGCCACTTAAAAGTGATGTTGGAGATATTGGAATTAGATAATTTCATGTGACAGGAACTCTCTTCCTAACTAACTGTCATGCACTGTGTAACATTTCAATGACCACGTATCTGATGGTGATCCCCTAAGACTGTAATAGTGTATTTTCACTGCATTTTTGTTATGCTTAAATTTGTTTAGATACACACCATTGTGTTACAATTGCCTACAGTGTTCAGTACAGAAACATGCTCCTATAGCCTATACCACATAGTCTATACCACATAGCCTAGACATGTAGTAGGCTATAAAATCTAGGTTTATGTAAGCACAATCCATGTCCCCACAACAAAGCTTATGCATTTCTCAGAACTCATCCCCATCATCAAGCAATACATGTTGCATCAAGGTCATATACATCGCAACTCTAAGACTTGAAATACCAATCTCCTGGAAGTGACAAGACTATCTGAATCAAAAATATGAATAGTTTCTTCAGATGCAAAATAATTACTAAATTCAAACAAAACTGGAAAGTAATGTTTCAACTGACAGAATGTGAACATTTCCTATCTATAAATACGTATACTATTTTTATCTAATGGGTGCAAATCACAAACTAACCAAGGGGGCGGAGGGTAGGAAAATTTATTATTACAGTAGAACCTCTGCAAGTTTACCCCCCAAAGACTGTAACAAAATGGTCAACATACAGAAGTGGTTAACGTAAGAACTAGACCTATCATACTGACAAGTACATGTAGTGCATGTCTGGTCTATGAAAATTAGGTCAACTTAAAGAGGTCAGTGTAGAGGAGGCTGTCACCTGAGAAGGATCTACAATATTTGACTTTTTTTAAGATACCATAATCAAAACATACTTTTTTTGGTATATGAATATCCATCCGGGAGATTTGAATTACATATTTAAAGTGTTTAATTCAGGCATCTATTCAGCTCCTGCTCAATCTCTTCCAAAAACTTTTGATTCTTAATTTCTCCGTAAAATAAAGGGATTGGATTACACTAAGGTCTAAAATGATTTCAAAATAGAATCAGAAAAGCTATCTTCACTTCTCAAACTGGTAATGCTAAAATACTTACTGTTTTCTACCTTGCCAGAGAATCATGCTTCAGAATTTAACTACCCATTGTTTTCAAGTTTGTCAAGGAGAGTTTCATGATTCCAAAGGTACTCCTTGAACCCTCAATACTAAAATGGTTTCATTCAACAGTACAGGACCCTAAGGTAAATGCGTAAAAGGCAGTACAATCTATCCCGTGTCAAGACCTGGAAAACACTAATGAAACTTCAATATTGCACTTGGTATGTAGGTTCCTATATTATACTCCTGTCATCGTTAAAGCCTGACGCTAAACAGGTTAACAGAATCCAACAGAATGGTTCTCTTGAACTATACTGAACTACTTTTTCAGCTGCTTCTTTACCTGACCATTACGTTAAGCTTCAAAATCAACTTCAGGGGTAGCACCAAATAACCAAAGGGAACCAGAGCAGCCAACCCAGGCTGCAAAATAAAATCCACCTCGTGTGGAAAATCACCATCAACTCAACGTTTTCCATTTCAAACTGTGATACAGGTGGAGGAAAAAGTGTCAAATAAACCATTCTCTTTGAACCTCCCATCACACGACCTCAAGGCACTAATTTAAGAATCTCAGACATAATCTAAAGCTGCATGGTTCTCCGAAGACTCTCAAAGTTGTATTTGCGAAAAAAAAAAAAAAATCCTGACTAAAGTTAAACTAATACACTATTGCACCCTCGGCACTAGATTCTCAAAACTTTTAATTTGGAAACTTTTCCACCTGAACAGAACTGCACTGTCTGAACACGATA
>NW_003852459.1:3741899-3799399 GCF_000181295.1 Otolemur garnettii
CTCCGCGCGGCGCGGCCCCGCGAGGCGGGCGCCGAGGAGGGGAGGGGCCGCGCTCCCCGCCTCCCCGCCGGCCCGCGCGGCTCCCCAACCCGGAGCCTACTCACCTCCTCCTCCTCCTCCTTGTCTCTCCCTCCTGGCCACCGGCGCGGCCCAGCCGGCGACGCGCTGACGCCGCGCCCCTCCCCCGCGGCCGCCGCCGTTGCCGCCGCCCCTCCCTGCCTGCAGCCGCCGCTGCCTCCGGGCGCGTCAGGCACAGGCCCCGCCCCTAGGCCCGCCCACACGCTGATGCTCCGCCCCCTGCGCAGCCGGGACTCAGCGGGCGAGTGGTTCCTGACTCTGATGCTGCAGCCTGCGCACAAGTCTCGCGGTGGTGGTCAGCGGGCTTGGCTCCTGGTACCTGCCCTCTGCCTGCAGTCCTTGCTCAGCTTCCCATCACTGTGCGCGCCTTTTCCCACCCCGTCAAGCACCTTCGTATGCTTTGTCGTATTGTTTCCCCAAACCCTAATCCTAGCTTGTGTTGGCCCCTTCTCGTTTCTTCTGGAAGGTCTACGCTGCTCAGTAGGTCGAGGCTTGCTCCTGCAGTTTTCCTGCCGGTCTCTAGTATCCCCACTTCCTGGCCTGCTGGAGCCTCAGGTAGCCCGGTGGTTCCCGACTCCCTCCCAGCCATCTCTACTTGTTCTGCGGCTCATACATCCTAGGCACCTCTTTTGCCAACTTTTCCTAAGTTTCTTCTTTCTGGATTCCTCTAACATTCCTCCTGGCAGGCTCATGGTTTACTTTACCTACATTTTTGGCGTCCTTTCGGTTCAAACCACTCCACGAACTATGGCAGTGGAGACCATCTTTTGACTTGCATAGTCCCATCTATACTTTATTTATGCATAAATAATATAATATGTAAATCGACCACCTAAATTTCAAGGAATGGAATTTTCTACTGGCACTTAACAATTCACAAGTATTGAAAGTTTTTCCGTCCCTGCTCACTTTAGTTTTTTTACTTATAAAATACATAGTAGAAAAAGTACCAAGTAAAATTGGCCCCTTTTCCTTTAAGTTGCTAGGATTCTGAATTAGAGGATTTGGGTACTTGGAAGGAGGTCGTGTTTTATTTGACTCAAATGAAGGCAAACCCACAAATGTAACTGAATGTCTGGTGTCTACAGTGACTTCAGTTTTAAACATGCAGCTTGAAAGAGAGGCTATAATACGGAATGAGTTAAGAAACATCCCAAAATGAAATTGATTAGGCCTCTGGAGTTATACCCATGAGTTGCTTTAAGTTATGTGAGTAAACATTATTATCCTTAAATTGAAGCACTAAAACTATCTTCTGTTTTAGACAAAATCCATGCTCTATGTGGACTTTAAAAGTTTAAAACCATTGTTGAATTGAACAACAGCTTTACAAGCATTCGAAAGCTTCATAAACCATCTGTCCATCCACTTTCACACAAATTGGTAAACAGAAAAGAGTAAATGCCGAAAGCGGAATATGAAGGTTCTCAACTACTGATGAAACTAGTAAATCCTATTCCACAGAATAAAGTAAAAGATGCTCTTCCACTTACCATACGATTACCTCCCAATAAACCCATCATAAATAAAAAATATTGTAAGTTGAAAGTTTATTTAATGCTGGCAACGCAGCAGGTGGTCCCAAACTTCCAATATTTTCAACTTTAGGATGGTCTAAAATTGATAGGCTTTCAGCAGAAACCATGACTCCATCGTAAATCTTAAGAAGCTCCTTAACTTGCATCTGGATCGATGTATGGTAAAGCTGAAAACTCCGAGTCTAACCGTAGTATATGAAAACCTCCAAAGGCTGTAGCTGCCATTTCATTACTTTGGAAATAAAATCATATAATTTTATAATTATCTAGTCTTTGATCTAGAGTCTAATCTTTTCTTTGAAAATGAAAAGATTTTCAATATACTGTTTAAACTGAGAACTAAAATCCAGAGAGGGTAAATTGCTCACCCAATGTGATCTAGCTTAATTAGAAACAAAGCTAGGATTCAAACTCAAACCTCCTGTCTCACATACCTGGCAGCGTCTGTTTTATAGTTAACACTTACATAAAACTATTCATTATCAGAATTCTTTGACTTTGCAGCTTTGCCTACATGGTCTTTGTGATGTATGAAATTATACCTACATTAGCTAGGAAGTTATTGCTGTCAGAGGCTGTTTTGTCCTACTGGTTTCAAGGATTCCAGTTGCACAACCTTCATCTCATTTAGTCGAGATTCATATGCATGATCAAGGCAATTCAGGCAGGATTTCAGAAGCCATGACCCAACCACAGACATTCATCCTTGGAAGTACTGTGTCTGTTTGTAAGAATTATGAAGTTCCTATTGTCAAGAAAATTACAACATTGTTTGGGAGGTAAAATATGAAACAGAATGATAATTCAACATTAATAATGAAGGATTCAATCATAAATTCCCAATTTTAAGCTGGAAAATAATCCACATAAATTAAGGGAATACTTCTTAAAGAACAACACAGGAATTTAGAATTTAGATTGACTTATGGGGAAAAAGGTAAAGGAAATTTCTTGAAAAATGCAGTGAGAAAAGAAAAATGAGCATAACAAGGACTGGAAAAAGTATCACAGCCAAACCAAAACAGGACATGCACTTTACAAACAATAAAAAAACAGTCTGAAATGACAGGGTAGAAAAATTCATAAAGGACCTGAATTTGAGCCTCAGATAATTGGTCTAATGGGGAATAATTCTGGGTTTGATGTGAGATGGAGAAAGGGGAGGGGAGGACAGGACAAGGAGACCTTAACATTAGGTAGTAAAGAAACAAATGGACTTTTAAAAGAAATGTTGGACAGGGATTCTACTAAGGAAAAGACTTGGGTCTAGTGAGTATATATAGGGATCAAAAAAGAGTGAGAAGTCCAGGATGACTTTAGAGTTGCCCCAACAGTCAATATAGTACAGCTGTCTATAGACCCTGGCACCTTAGAGTTCAAAGATAACCAACACTCACTGGCATCTATAAAATGAGAGGTAAGGAAGCAAGATTTTTTCCCAAAGCAGATCCTCCTCATCACATCCTCATTCCTAAAAACTGTAATTTACTACTCAAATATTACAGAATTAGAAGAAAAAAAGAAAGCTCTCACCCTGTCCCCGTCCATGGGCCCTCTACCGGTGTCTCCTAGTCAGCCTCTTATTATTTCCATGTCAGCCCCATTAATGGCAAAGTGCTCAGTAGTGCAGTATATAATACTATAGTAGGCAATAAGACAGTAAGTTAAACACACACCACATACATCCTGGTGTGTTTCTACTCAGAATTCTCCTAGGCAGAGAGGACTAGAAAAGTATAAAAAGGAACCTCTGCCTTTCAGAAGCTTATAATCAATGCACCTGATGTAATAGCGAGAACAACCTATGTGGACTTGAAGGTACATTTATGTAGAAATAGGGGGGAATACACCTTATTGGCTTGGAAGTGGTATGATCTGTAGGTTTTATCATTCAACAAATTTTTATTAATCTATAAGCACTATTCTGTATTTTGGTGGTAAAGTGGAGGAATAAAAAGCTCCTGCTCTCACTGAGCCTATTACATTCCATTTCGGAGTGACAGAGAACAAGTAAATATACAATTATCAAAGGGTAATAAGTGCTCTGAAGAAAATAAAAAGCAAAGGTATCTAAAAGAATGTCTATGGAGCAGGTTAGACCTTTCCAAGGAACAATTAAACTATGACTGGAATGAAAGAAACAACCAATTATAGATAATCTAGAGAATACCAGTTCAATAAACAGTAAGCCAGTGCAGAGCCTTAAGAGGTGTCAAGCTTCATGTTCTTTGAGACCATAAAAAAGCCAACTGTGTCTTGAGTGTATGAAGGTATCAGAAAAGAAGAGGAAATGAAGCACGGGAGATTAGTAAGGCCTTGAGAGTAAGAAGGGATTTTGAGGTCAGATTAAAGTATGGATGTTTGGAAGATTAATCACTCTTTTGTTCTGGATTTGAGGAAGGAGAAATTAGGACCTAGAAGACCAGATGGAAGCCTGCATGATAATCCAGGTAAGAGGTGAAGTGGGGTAGACGAGGAAGATGGAAATGTTAGCAAGGAACCCCAAAATATGAAGAAGATTGAGTAATGGTATTTCAGAGGAATGGTAGGTGGTGTTAGTTGGGGAGAGTCCATAGTGTCAAATGCAGCAGAAATGTTCGAGGTTAACGGCATTAAGAGAAAGCTAGTATTAGTTAATAATAAAGATGCCACATGTGAGCTGCAGATGAATCAGGTGAATTGTTTCCTTAGAGTGGAGTGGGTAAGAAGTGATGAAACAGGGGTAGTGAACTTCAAGAATCAGTGTAAGTCAGAATGTACAAAGCGTATGTATTTTATTTACCTTTTAAGGCCATACATTTTTGGATGCTACTGAAATTTTAAATCAATTTAAATGTTCCAATGTTCCTATTCAGATCTAAAGGTTTCTTTTCTTTTGGGGGAGGGGTGGGGGCAGAGTCTCGTTCTGCGGCCCAGGTAGAGTGCAGTAGCAACGCCATTGCTCACTGCAACCTCAAATTCCTGGGCTCAAGCCATCTTCCTGCTTCAGCCTCCTGAGAAGCTGGAACTATAGGTGCATGCCACCACACCCAGCTATTTTTTTCCTATTTTTGGTAGAGACAGGGTCTGACTCTCCCTCAGGCTGGTCTCGAACTCCTGACCTCAAGCAATCTTCCCACCTTGCCCTCTCAGAGTGCTATTACAGGTGTGAGCCACCGCACTCAACTGAAATCTTTTTCTCTCCATACATAAGGAAGAACAAACTTACATCTTGGAGACATAACTCATGTGTTTTGGGGGTCTCAAATCAGTCAGATCTCTGACTCCTTGCTGTAAACATAATCACAAAAAGTTCACTCTTACTCCTGGGAATATTGCCAGAGCCTTAGAATAGAAACACCAAGGCATGTGTATTACCATAACAATTACGTTTCTATTACTGCTACCTGTCAGATCTAAAACATGTGGGCAGTGGGTGTGATCCCAGACACACCCTAAAGTCTCACTGAACTCAGATTTTAATTAATAAAGAAGATCTTAGTCATATTGGCCTACAAATTAGCACTTCTATAAAAGAAAAACAAATACCATTCTGTGAAATATGCATGTCCAGCTACCATAACTTAAAGTGACACTTTTGCAATCTAAAAGAAGACAGCTCAGTTGAACTTCTTTCAGCAAACTGCAAGATAATTAACAAGTACCTTTCTTTCCTGGAAACAAACTAGACTAGTTTGGCATACCGAGTGGAAGGAAAAACGTCAGGCCCCTCCCTTTATAGCAATGCATCCTGAACATCTCAAGGAAAGCGAGCCTTGCTCAGGCTAAGTTATGTCCTCACATGCACATGCATGCCTTCTCCTGATCGTATGATGTCAGTGGGCAGAGTGTGTTAATCTGTTAGGTGTTATCAAAAAATGGAACACTATTAGCACTCCTTTTATTTGGAATATATTTCATTTGGAGATCCATTGAGAACTATTAATCTCTTGGGATAGTTTGAAGAACTTCGTTGAATTCAACGAAGGAAAAATAACTGTAAGTTATGCTAAAAATAATCATGAAATATAGTGTTTAATTTGTTGGCCCATGTACTTCTCAAGTCAGTAGTGACCAAGGATTCTTAGCCTTAATGAACAATTACCATATTGCTGAAATCAATACCATATTTAGCTTTAAAAGCTTTCTTATTATTGGTGCTGAAAGAGGCCAAAAACATCAGTAACCTGGGGAGCAAAAAACATGCTCTCTGTTGAGGAAATGATCTCCTTAAATTAGGGTTTAGCTGTTCCTACGCTGTAATGTGAGGGAATTTGCTTTATCATCGTGACGTTCAAGCCTGAAGACAGCAGCGTTTTATACTGTGGTTCAACTGTACCTTTTATCAAGGATAAATTCAGCGTTTTGTTTAAAAACAAAGCTTACATAATCTCTCCTCATGATTAGCCCTTCCAGTAATTATCTGTTGCTTGGAATCAATGTCAGCCAACCAAGTTCAGATGGCAAAAAAAAAATGTTTGATCTGCAGTGATGTGATTTAGAAGACTGTGTGTGTGGAAGGTACAGCTATGCCCATACAGAGAACATATTTATCTAATTTGACTGCCAGTGATTTAATTAATGTTTGTCAAGCACTTTGAACATGAAAGAACTATCTGAAAGCTGAGAGCTATTGCTCATAATCATTTTTCCTATTTGTTGAACTAAAATTAACATACAAATGTGATACTCTTATGGTATCTTTGAGAGAGATGCTCCTATTCCAAAAACTCTTTGGACCACACTTTACAAAAGTCTCATTAAAACTTGAAGGTTCTGGTTTCTGAAAGTCAAGCTTCAAGCTGGTTGGGTATCATCCATCAGATTTTGAAGCATACAGGCTAAATAAACACCAGTGACAGCTTGGGGACATGTATGCACCTGTTTATTGAGAAGATGTTAACAGGGGCAAATCTAAAATAAGAACACATACAGCAACCTGATTTTCAAAAAGTTTTTGTGCAAGCCTACACTTAAAATTACCCGTATTATCATATAATTGTTTTCTTCTAATTTTCTCTCCAAAGAATAACTACTAATGAGCACAGTGCTTGGTAACAATCTGAAAGGAAAAGGAAAAAACGGAAGATCCTATTTTAAAGCTTTGAGGAGAAGCAAATGTGATGTTTTCTATTACTGCTTTTTTTCCAAGTCAAGCACAAGATCAATTGGCAAAAGAGGAAGAAATCTTTAGGAGGAAGTAAGGAGGCTGGCCAAGGGCCTGATCTAACATTATTTCCCCCATAGAGATTTAGCAGAATGCATTCATACCTGCAAAGGGTTGGTGGGTTATTCGTCCAACTACTCAGGACTGTAGGGCAGAATAGACTCCCCTGTGGAATAGAGTGATTCAGAAAGACTTTCCCAAGTCTGACTTTCAAAAAGTCACTTGTTCTTGAACTTTAGTTTCATTTTATTTACATTCCAGTCCCATAAAGAGAATTTTTATGTTGCACCCCAGTGCAGAATCTCCTTTCCATGTGCACCATGCCTAGCACATATGTCAGGAGAATATGCCTCATTAAAGCACTAGTCCTACCCCAACTTTGCTAAACTGAACTTTATAATACATATTGGCCTGACAATATACCCTTTCAGCAAGCTCCCCCATTGTGTTATAGTTATAAAACTTCAAGAAAGACTTTTAGAGGAGGTATCACTTACTTTGTCTAGCCATTCTTTGCACAGATCTTACTTGTAGTAACCAGATCTTGGCAGGGACAGTGGTGTTCACCAAACATTGCATACGTCTTTTACAATTTCTACCCTCTATCGTAGTTTGGAGCCATATAACTAGTTCAGTGGGCTTGGGGGGGAAATAAGATGTATTGCTTCTGGCCCTAGGTTCTTAACAGTAACTTTTCCCTTTGCCCTTGTAGCCCTGAAAACCCCGTTTTCCTGACAGTGTTACTGTAAGAATGAGGTAGTCCCCATCCCTAGAGCTGAAGAGTTAGCTCTAGAGCTAACTAGACCTTCAAACAACTTCTTGTGAATGAGAAGTAGTCTTTTAATGGCTAAGAGCTGAGTGATCTGGTGTTTTTTGTTTTTTGTTTTTTGGGGTTTTTTTTTTTTTTTTGAGACAGAGTCTCACTATGATGCCCTGGGTAGAATGCCGTGGCATCACAGTGCACAGCAATTTCAATTTCTTCGGCTTAAGTGATTGTCTTGCCTCAGCCTCCCAAGTAGCTGGGACTACAGGCACTCGCCACAACACCCAGCTATTTTTTTTTGTTGTTGTTTTTGTAGTTGTCATTGTTGTTTGTCAGGCTCAGGCTGGATTCAAACCTGCCAGCTCTGGTGTATGTGGCTGGTGCCCTCGTAGCTGAGCTACAGGCACCAAGCCAATCTGGTGTTCTTGTTAATAGCTACACTCTCGTTGTGTAGCCTGTCCTGACAGACACAACCTGATGTACATATCCCTTTCACAATTGCAGAAACAGCTTATAACCTGTGGACCTTACCAGGCAGCAAGGATAGTATAGTGAACAGTGTGTAAGTTACTAGATAGATTATTTAAGTACAAATGGGTATACAAAGATCACAAATAGTGGCTGGGCTCAGTGGTTCGTGCCTGTAATCCCAGCACTTTGAGAGGCTGAGTGAAGAGAATCGTTTGAACTTTGAAGTTGGAAATCAGCATGGCATAAAGGTTTTTCGTTTTTTTGTTTTTTTCTGAGACAGAGTTTCACCCTGCTGCCATAGGTAAAGTGCTGCGCCAACAGCCTCGCTGACAGCTACTTCAAACTCTTGGACTTAAGCAATCCTCTTGCCTCAGCCTCCTAAGTAGTTGGGACTATACGGTATGCACCACTATGCTCAGCTAGTTTTTCTGTTTTTAGTAGAGATGTGGTCTCACTCTTGGTCAAGTTGGTCTCCAACTCCTGAGCTCAAGCAATCTACCTGCTTGGCCTCCCAGAGTGCTGGGATTACAGGTGTGAGCCACCATGACTGGCCAAAAAATACATATATATATATATATTTTAGCTTGGCTGGGCTTGTTGATGCTGGCTTGTAGTCCCAGGTACTCAAGCGCCTCAGGCAGGAGTTTGTGGTTGCAGTGAGCTATGATGATGCCATTGCACTCTAGCCTGGGGCAACAGAGTAAGATTCTGCCTCCAAAAAAAAAAAAAAAAAAATCGCAATAGTATGTCCTATGACTTTAAAAAGAATGTCCCTGTGTTGTTCAGTTCTGGCTTTACTTCCCAATCCTGCCTTAAATTAAAGAATTAGTAAAATCTTTATCCTACTACATCTAGGAAAAATAGTTTTGCCCTTGCCATACCTAGACTCTCTTCTTTTCTCCCTTCTGGTCATGCATCATTAATAGTCTATCGTCCACATTCTCAGATGGGTCTGGTCCCCAAGTCCAAAGCCAGTCAGAAGTGGATTGGTTGGGGTTTTTTGTATTAGCTGCTTAAAGTTCACCCTGTTAAATCTATCAATTAAATTTCTATGACATTAGCCACTTAAACTCCTAATTTGTTACTGAACAGATGTGTACAGTGCTGACACAAAGAAATTTCCTCTTCTGTGTATTTTGGGCTCTGCCCTTACACACCTGGGTCCAGCACCTACGGGAAAGATGAAGCACACAGCTTTGAAGGAGGGAATGAGTGATGGAAGAGCAACCTCCATAAAGGCTGAATGCTTGGCAGAAGTCAGTGATCTATACTATTTGCTGATCTACCCCTGAAGCATTCTCTCTGGCAGCAGCAGGCCAGTTTTTGCTATTGAACCATTTCAAAATCACTATTTGAAAGTTATACATGCACATAAAGAAAGGGCAGGGAAAATCTTCCTTTTGTGGGTTCTCAAGCACGGCAAAGACTCTTTTGTCAGTAACCATGCCAATACTAACTCATCTCATAGCTGCCTGAAATCTTTTTTTAAAAACAGGAAGAAATAAACAAAGCATAAGCTAGCTAGAGTTTCTTCTCCCATGAGCCATGACTAGCATACAGTTAATAACATTTCTTATGTTTTAACACATCACCTTTCCCTTAATTCACAGACCAAATAGGAAAAAAAAAAAAATCACATACTGTATTCTTTTTCCTGTTGCTTTTTCAATAGTTCACTGAACAAATCCGCATAACATTCCTGGAGTTGAGTAAAAGAAACATATGAAATGAACTCATTAAAATATTTTTCAGTTCTACGTAGTATTTATTTGTCCCCATTTTGAAATTGGGCCATGCTGCTTTTGTTCCTATAGAAAAGAAGTTATGATTTAAGAAAACTTTACAAAAGGGAAGCCGATCCTGATGTTATCAAACTTCCCTCTTTTCTTTTAGCAGAATGTTTGAGAAAATGCCAATTGGTGTCGCCTATCATCAGAACTTTTCAAGATCTGATTGCCTTTGAAAATTAACTTGCTTAAAACTATCTGACCTTCTTTAACAGATGTTATATTCCCCTCTGAATAGTTAACATCTACATGTGTCAGGGCATACTGAAATAGTAACACTGTCTCAAATGTTTTAGATGAAATGCTGCTATGACTTCCACGTTCCCCCATTTGGTTGGAGGGGACATTTCAGTCATCCATATTCTTTTGTGGTGAGTGTTAACCAGAATGCCATTTTTGTCACTGGATGATTTCCTAATTAGAAGATTCACTCTAAAATGAAAGTCTGAGGTTGTTGAGGCAGAACCAGATACGTTTTAAAGGGAAATTGTCATTAGTACTAAATACTGGAGGACAAACAAAATCAATTTTTACAGGCAGATTAACCAAATTATTCATTATTTAGTAAACATTGCAACAATCAAGAGGGCGGACTGTGTTAGCCGTGTGTTAGTCATACCCGAACAAGAGAATGAAGTACCAAGGTCTCGTTTATGTTCAAGAGTTGCCCATACAATCATGGCATTCTCATAGTTAGGGCAGGGACTTACTTTGTTCTATGCGACCTTTGTTCCCTACGATTGGTTGCTATTAGAAAGTAAAAACAAATAACATAAAAAGGATTTTACCAAGTTAGCTTTGGATTTTTAAAAATACTTGAGCCATGCTAGTGTTAGGTAATCTGGTACCTTTACATCTTTACAGTAGTTGGAAGATTTGAAAAGCAATGTTTCTTTTCTTGTTTTTTTTTTTTTTTATGAAAGACATTTAGTAAGGTATCTTTCAGTGGCCTATCAGGTTAGCATTTTCAAAAATTGTGCATAAATATCAAGTTAGGATACAGTTTTCCCTTTTCATTTTGCATTCTTACGACTTGGTTTTCCTTTGAGTGTGGATGGGCATATCAGTGGAGGGGTAGAGTTCAAAGAAAGAGCTTAATAAAGTAACTTAATGACAGCAGGTGACCACTAATAAGCAAATCTTTTGAAAATTATGAGACTGAGTAGATTACAAAAGATGGAGTGAAAACCACGGCTAACTGGCACAATCGCCAAGGAGTTTTCACAATGATGAAAGGATCTAAATGTCAGCGCTGACTACTCATACACAGAAGAAAGCGCTACTTGGGTGTTTCATGAGGCATTTTAAAAGTTTTTATTTTGGAAATTTTCGACCACATGTAAGAGTAGTGAGACCATTGCTAGTAAAAGGGAAGCCCAGGAAGTTAACGAAATGTTTGCTACGCTTGTTTTACATCTCCTGCCTTCTTTGACTTTGTCTTCATTGGAAAATTTTTTCACTATTGTAAAAGAAAATCTTTATCTCATGTTACTTTGATAATAGTATACACTGAAAAACCAGAAAAAATTCATGTATAAACACAATGTAATTATCATACCTATGTATGTTTAAAATGTCTATTTTCATATCCTTTAAGTCATTCTATTACCATTTTTTGTTTGATTTTTAGATTTACTTTATCCTTCCCTCCTTTATAGTCACACATCAATTAGCAAAAGAAATTCTACACTTTAATTAGATTATTTCCATCATGGGGCCCTCCCTCTGCCCTTCTCTAACATGGTTTGATATTCAGAATCTTAACACCATTCCCAAACTCTGCCTTGGGATTGGCAAGACACACAAAAAATTAAATTTACATTTTGCTCAAATTTCAAAGTTTTATAGAGTGTAAACATACTATAATTTATAAAAAAATGAATCCATAATCTAGCTATGACTATATTCAGTATCTACCAGTTAATTTCTAGGATGTTTCTCCTAGGATCCTTTGCAAATATAGAAGACCAACCTTGACCAAATAAAACTAGTAAACAAACAGATAAAAATTAAAAAGTAGCTTGGCATAGTGGTATGTGCATGTTGTCCCAACTACTGGGGAGTCTGAGGCAGGAGGTGATGGAGGACAGTGGTTATGGGCTATAGTGCTCTATGCCAATGAGGTGTTTAGCATCAATATGGTGACATTCCAGGGGTGGTGGCCCATGATATTCCTAATGAGGGGTGAATTGGCCCAGGTAGGAAATGGAACAGGTCAAAATTCCTGAGCTGATTAGGAATGGGATCACACTTGTGAACAGCCACTGCACTCTGACCTGGGCAGCATAGCAAGACCCTGTCTCTTTAAAAAGTTAATAAAAAGACTTCGCGCCTGTGGCTCAAGTGACTGAGGTGCCAGCCACGTACACCCAAGGTGGTGGGTTCAAATCCAGCCCGGGCCACCAAACAACAATGACGGCTGCAACCAAAAAAAATAGCTGGGTGTTGTGGTGGGCGCCTGTGGTCCCAGCTACTTGGGAGGCTGAGGCAGGAGTTGGAGGTTACTGTGAGCTGTGAAGCCAGGGCACTCTACCCAGGGGGACAGCTGGAGGCTCCTATCTCAAAAAAAAAAAAAAAAAAAAGTTAATAAAAAGTAAATGACTGCAATAAAAGTTTTGAATTATGTCCTGAACAAGGACAAGAATCAGGCACAGTGGGAAAGAGAGTTCCATAGAGCAAAACCTTGTGGGCAGTCTCTTTAGAGCACTGCCATTGAGATGAATAGAGTTTTCCATCATTGCATCTTTCTGCTAAGAGTCTGAGTCTGTGTCATGTGCTCCCCCTTGGCCAGGGGATGGCAGGATCCCTTGAATTGGCCAGGGCCACATACAATAAGGCAGAGATGGTTTTCCAAAGAAAGGCCAAATATTGATACCAAAAGAAGAGAGAACAGATGCCTGGTAAGCAAATTTGACAGTAGGGCAGGACAAGAATATAGAAACTCATCCTTCCTCTCATCCCTGGCTCTCTGATCTTCAGATCATTGGATCTGGCTTTGTTTATATCTGTATCTGTATCTATCTATATATCTGTTAGAGAATATTATTCTCACTGGAGCCCCTTTCTTCATGTTCCTTTTGTCAGAAATCAGCATACCACGGAGCCACAACTGCCAAGATGCAGAACTGATGAGTTCTAAGTACCTTATCCTATCTCATTGTCTTTTTTTGAGTTGTGAGGATGGATTTTAAAAATCCACTCTAATTTTCAACTTTCCATTTCCTTTTTGGATCTCACTTTTTCTCATTCATAAACTCTCCTTTCAGCTCTCTATTATAGTAAATAATATCCGTTTCAAAGCCTGGATCATTTCCTCTGCCCTTTCTGCCAGAACAACCCCCTTCCAAACACACGTACCATACTCAGCACACCACACTTGTGCACCAATTTTGTCAGTGGTTCACGTGGCATAAAGAAGGCCTTCAATGAATACTGGAATTTAATTGGGTTGTAGGAAATTTAGTATTATATTCCATTATAATGGAAGAGATTGGAGACTACTGGTCTAAGAGGGATATGGTGTTTTTCCTTTTTGAGCCAAAAGTTATAATCAGTGTTTAAGAGGATAAATAAATTGAAGTTGTTTATGCATTATTTTGATTTCAAAGTGAGCTAGTTTCTTCTGTCTGATTAGCCTACCAAAAAGTAGTTTTAAGCCATCATAAAGATATTTATGAGTATATGGGAGAATAACTCATTCAGGAAAGCTGTAGCACTTCTTTCAAATGTTCTAACTCTTACCTGTGCCTCTAGTCCCCATTTCCCAGGCAGGAAGATCCTGACTGCCCAGTGGGTGCTGGAGGCACATTCTGAGGAATTGCTAGGGACAGAGAATGTCATCTAGCAAAAGCAACTTCTTCAAGGCTGCTCTGGGACCCAGTGACTTTTTGCTAACCATTCCTTTCTTCCAACGTTCTCCTTCATTCCTAAGAAAGGGCTTGCCATCTTCTCTCATATTTCAAGCCCTGACTTAAATCCAGTGTGCTGTCAGTTAAATACACACATACACACATATATGTAAGTGAAACTGTCTAAACTGGACTCCACGATTTTGTTTGCTCATCAAGAGGGGAGCAAATGGTCAAAGTGGCTAGAATCTCATGGAAAAGGGAAAAGGGCCGTGAGATGAGGCGGCAGTGGAGCGTGCCAGGCCTTATGGTTTGGTTAAGGTCTTGGACATTTATACTAAATGTAATAAGGAGGTATGTAGAAATATATTTACAGAGAAAAACTCACACAACTAATTTCTTCCTCTCCCCCGATCCTGTGACACTTTATAGTGATCCCACCTCTGATTCATGAGTATCATAATAGCATTTTATGGGAATGTAGGATATTATGCATGTAGACTGTACAGTAGCCGGAGATTTCATTAGTGGGAATACACCTATACAGCAGTGAAAACTTAAGAACCTTTTACTAAGGTAGAAGACCTACAGAGAACAAAGAACATTATTGACTTAGATATCAAATCCCACATTTGCTCCTAGAGCTTGGAGGAATAGTTTCAGGTTGTGCATATCATTGTCCCACATTACAACCACATACGACAGCTTCAGGCAAGCTTCCTTCACCTCTTCTGATTATTCCCTGTTGGAGTTCCCAGACCTCCTCCGAAAGTCCTCCTCTCCAATTGGCTCACCTGCAAACAAGGCCAGAGGTAGCCTGCATTTTGCCCCATCTTCATCAGCACGAAGTGGGTCAACATCAAACACCTAGTTGTCTACTTCACTCTCTCTCTCTTGAGTTTTCTGGTGAGCTAGATTAGAATGGAGATCAAACTGGGCTTGGGGGGCTGGAGCATGGGAGAAGGCTCAATGAAAACAACAACCCTTGGTTTAGTTTACTGAGTTCTATCCCTCAACTAATCTAGAAGTGAAAACAGGATATATCTAAAGAAACAAAAACAAACCTTATTTGCTGAGTAACTAGATTCCATTTAAACTCAGTATAGAAGTCACTGGAGATGTTAATTTCCACAATACCATGATTTCTTAGTTCTCTAGCTTCTTCTCCTTTTCCTTTGTGAGAAATGTTTCTTCTACCTGTATATTACAGTAGTCCCTTAGTATCCAGGGAGAATTGGTTCTGAGATACTCCAGGATACTAAAATCTGCAGATGCTCAAGGCTGTGATATAGAACGGTATAGTATTTGTGTATAACATATGCATATCCTTCCTATATAATTTAAATGATCTCTGGGTTACTTACAATAGCTAATACAAGTAAAAATAGTTATTTTACTACATTGTTTTCTTTAATTTGTATTTTTTTCAGTTTTGATCTGTGGTTGGTTGAACCTGTGACCCCTGAACCTGCAGATATGATGGGCCAAAGCCTTCTTCAGGGTTTAGTCCCTATGATCTTTTTCTCACTATCACACTCTTCATAATTGACCTCAACTGGTTGTCATATCCAGGGGAAACTATTTCCCCCCACCTTTTTTTTTTTTTTTAAAATAGGTTCTCATTATCATAGTCTCTGTGCAGAGTCTGATCATTTTCTCTCCCAGACAATTGCAATGGCCTCCTAGTGTGTTTCCTTCCTACTAAACAGACCTTTGACACTTCTCCAGAGAAATAATTCCAGAATAAAAATGCATTCATGTCAGTGCTCTAGCTAAAGACTCTGTAGCACCCACAGGAAAAAAAAGTTTCAAATACTGGCCATAGCAAATGCTGGTGACATCAGTGATCTGTCTAACTTTTATCTCTAAACCCCCAACCCCAACTCCCAGCATGTCCATACTTTCAGCCCCAGTCATAACAAAAATACTTTAAGTTCTCTAATATGCCTTCCTCTCTTATAATTTTTGGTCCTTGACCAGGTGGTTTGACTGACCGGCTCTTGTTTACCACGTGGCACTAATCCACTCCTCCAGTGACACTGGGTCACCTCTTCTGTGAAGGCTTCCATGATTTTATTCCATTATGAATTTCCTCGGTGTTCTCACAGTAACCTGTCAGTGCTTCTATTAGAACACTTCTTTTATTGCTGTTTCTCTCTGCTGATTTGCTCATTCTTCTAACTGGAGTGAAAACTGCTCAAATAAAGGGACTATATAGTATCTGTGTCTTAGTATTCTTGGTAACTAGCAACGAACTTGGAATACTGTGGGTCTAGTTGTTTAAATTAGTGAAGAAGAACATGAATGGAGAGAAACTATTCTATGAGCATAGAAATCTATTAAGCTTGAGCACACAAAAACAGAGATCTTAGAGTGGACTTCTTTGTTTGCATACCACATAAATGCAACTTAAATTAACTTAGCATAAAGGAGGATTTATTGGAAAGGCACCAGAATATCTCAGGTAATTGGAAAAAGAATTCATCAACAGAACAGTGAGAAAAATGTCTGGGAAGCTGTTCACTCAGCGGAGTACCTAAAATAGGGCTTCGTCTGTCCCCAGCTTGTGTTTCTGTGTGTCTCCTCTGGCCATCTCTGCTGGATGACTCTGTTCTTTCTCACTGTCAACTTTTTTCCAGTTCAGTAGCTCTCATCACTAGCTATGCATTAGAATCACCTGGGGGAGTTTTAAAGAAATATTGACACCTGGGTCCCATCCCAGACCAAGTTGATTAGAATTTCTGGGATTTGGTGCCAAGGCATTTTTTGAAAAGTTCCCAAGGTGGTCCTAATGTGCAGCTGGGGTTGAGATCCACTATTCCTTATGGTAAGAGCCAGTAGCTCCTGGGTGTCAGATCCCATTCCCACAGCTTCCCCTTCAGACCAAAGAAGGACTCACTGTCAGTTCTCATGCAAAAAATTCCCAGGGAAGCAATCTTTTCAGTTTAAGTTGGGTCCAGTGCCTGTCCCTGCATCCATCAATAGTGGTCAAGTGTGCAGAGTCACATTAAATGTGGCAGCTCAAGCTGGCCATTTGGTTGGAGGGTGTGTGTGTGTGAAGCAGCAATCATTTCAAAGAATGGAGATAATGTTTCTGAAAGGAGGATGATCGACCTATAAAAAATACATATTACACGGGTGATACAGTTACCTTTGTAAGGAAAGTTAAAGTTCATTAGGAAATAAATGTTTGCTTGTTGGAAGAATGAGTGATAACACATAATGAATTATATAATTTGTTAGTGTTGTTTACCTTAAGATTTAGATATAAATAATAACCATTTCACATAAGTGATGTAGTTAGTATTTCTATTACATAATCTTACTAAGTTTTTTCCATAGTTCTCTAGTATCTATAAACAATGTTAATGTTAGTTTTGTTTGTTTGCTTGTTTTTCTCATGTTTATTCGTGTAATCTTTTTATAAATCGAAACAAACATGGGCCTAATTTCACCACATGACCAAAAGTGTCAAAACCCCAGTCCAAGAGAAAAAACAAAGAATGAAGAAGGACAATGAACTCTGAACCTTGTGTTTAGGCATCTAAATTGTAGCTGGAGTTAATATCAGGAGAAAGATATTTTCACTTGTGTTCAGGCTCTAAAACAAAAAATAAGAACAAGCTAGAGGGAAGGAATTTGCCAGGAGGCAGATCTATACTTGGGCAGAGAAGGTGCCACATTCCAGGGCTGATATTAGAAAAAGCCAGAGGTGTCTAGACACTCCTGTCTGACCCTAAAAACTTCCCTAGGGAGTGGGGGACTAAAAAATGTCTGGGAGAGAAACAACCATGTATACTATCTGGTCAACCTCTTCAATATTTCATTTTACATTTAAAAATTTAAATATAAATGCTATGAGGGCAGTCAGTAGTGGCTGGCTCTAAGAAAAAAAGAAGTGATTTTATTATTTTGTAATGGTTGATGCCTTGTATCTTTTAAACCAATAAAGATGTAAATAAAGGCTTTTTAAAAATAAGAAATACATTATAGCACGAATGGCAGAGTTTAAAACATTGACACACCTCAGGAATTGGAGAAATTATCCCGTTTTTCTTAACAATCTGATACAGCTGTTATCTTGATGAAATAGAATACACTGGTTTGCAGTAGTAGGCAGGAGAAAACCCTCTGGGAGAAGGATAGCAAAGAGAAGTGACGCTGGATACAATTGTGATTTTCTGTAGAAGGAGAACCCACGAGACAAGGAAGAAAGGGCACATAAACCAGGAGAGGAGGGCCTTCGGGAAGAAGGCAGGGGTGGAATTCCAGCTTGGACATTTTTGTTTTTCCTAGAGCCGGTGGAGTGGCCCTTGTTACCTTCAACCTAGCTCCAAAAAATAAAATCTGTTTAGGTATTTCATGCACTTTACAGGGAACACTGAATTTCAGCCCCTTGTGTGGAGTTCCCTGGGGATAAAAACAGAACTTTCTCAGTGAAAGGCTGGCACGTTAGAAATTCCTTCCTGCTTCTTTTCTTATGGCTCTCTCCCGGACCGAGGGCGCAGGGGAAGATAGACTGTTATTATTTGTGCTGTAATGCAGGAGATGTACTGTGGGAATTTAAATTCTACTGTGTATTTTTAAAATGATTATAAAAAGGCATTCAGGTACTGCAGGCCTTGTGCTGCTCTTATAAAGGTTTAAGCAAATAAGCAAACAAACGACTGAGCTGTTGTTATTTAACCTGAGTCCCCAAGGCCCAATACTTCCTTTGAGTACATACATATGAGCTCCTTGGCTTAGAGAGAGTCATGACTCATAGCGGAGGGCAAAATTTGGCCCTTTGAATTCCTGCAACTGGGCTTTCAGAAAAAACGAAAGAACCCAAATAAGGGGGGGCCGATCTTGAATTTTATTCAAGGCTGAAATACTGAGGTCTGTGATTCCTTGCGTCTGCTTTGTCATCCAGCCTAAGAAGATGCTTCTTGCCCACCTCCACCAAAGTGGAAACCATATTGTTCAAAGTTCCATATCTGAAGAAACAGATGATTTAGCAAACACCTTCCCACAGATATTTTTAAGATACTTGTCTCCCTCTTTATGAGTAAGCTCTCTTTCCAACTGCTCTCCTTTTTGTCAGAGTGCCAGTTCCACTTCCAGTATTGTTCTGCTTAGGTTGCTGGGAGGCAAATGAGAAGCAGGGGAAATACAGTCCTGGGAGAGGAAGGGGGGTCAAGGGGCAAGTGCAGCCTGGAGACGGGGGAGATGGACTCAGAAAGCCCGGAGGGCAACAGTGGGGCGAGAGATGAAACAGGAACATTCAGGAGAAGGGTTTAGGGAGACAAGGCATTTAAGGGAGAAACATGGAAATAGAAAAACAAATGTGAGATAGATGATCAAAGTAAATACCGAAAAGGAAAGCATTCTCATTTTACTTTAGAAAAGGGCATCCATGGGCGATGCCTCTGCCTCAAAAGGGTAGGGTGCTGGCCCCATATGCCAGAGGTGGTGGGTTCAAACCCAGCCCTGGCCAAAAAAGAAAGAAAGAAAGAAAGAAAAATGTGTCCAAGATCAGTTTTCCCTCCAACTTTATCTTGAGTAATTTTTATTGACTCTTATTTGGCAGTAATATTACAAAATATCAACAGATATAGTCATTAGTTATTTTATTTACCATGTTTGTTCAAGTAATATAATGGAAAATGATTAAGAAGAGGTAGGGATGTTTTAAGATTTTTCAATTACTTTAAAGTGCTTTATAGCAATTATAACTAAATCCACAGTTTTATAATAATCATGGAAGAGTATAAGGTTTATTTATTAAATTTTCAAAGGCTAGGCATTGAGATTTAAGAATAGGCTCTCATCCTCCAAATAACCCCATCAAAATATAGTTTATTCATTGATTCACCCAACTAGTATGAATTCTTTGTTCAAGTATTGGGAATACAAGGAAGAAAAAGACATTACAAGGTTTACAATTTATGGAGAGAAAAGAAAATCAGTTCATGATGAAGCAAATGATGCTTGAGGTAGATGTATGAGAATGATGACAGTTGGTGTTACAAAAAAGCAAGTCAAGATAGAGAGAAAAGTAGGGGAAGGTGAGAAAAGTATTTTGAGAAGAAGAAACTGAGTGTGTAAACACAGGGAAGATGGAATGGAAGACATGGTAGGAGACGAAGCTGAAAGATAAAGGGGGCAAAACTCAGAAAGGCTTTTTATATTAAGTAAAGGTAACTGACATTGATGTTGAATGGTATGGCAGACCATCATCATCTTCATTGCAACTACTGCTACAGTGGTGACAAAGAAGTAAGCATGATTATATGGAAAGAGTCAGTAGAATGGGTAGGACTATAGACTCAGGAACTGGAAAGAATGATGGATGGAATAAAACTCCTGATAACAAAAGAGAACATGATATGTATTTTACCAACATCTTGTAACCATAGTGGACACAATTCATGTTGTATTCTTTGTGAATGGAGCCTATTAGAGTACAACTCTAGGAGGCGCCATTTACATTGACGACTACAAGAGTGTGAAACCTGAAGCCCACAGGCCACATGAGGCCAGGATGACTATGAATGCAGCCGAACACGAAATCATAAACTTACTTAAAACATTGAGTTTTTAATGTTTTATTTGGTGGAACTTGATTGGGTGCTTCTTGAGTGTGAACTCTGTAGAGAACAACAACCTTGTATTGCAGCGTATCTTACGATAAACGTAAATACGCTCTCTCTGTTTGTACTCACGTGTGGCTTCAGCTTTGCAGTGGTGTGTGGCTTCTAACATGTTCTCTTCCAAGCGCAGACAGTCCAGATGACATCATCAGAGAGTACCTGTGCTCCTGGTGACGTGGGAAGGCAGTGATCATCAATAAGATTTCAAACTAGCATTGCAACGTCAAGCATCTAATGTTATATGGAAGTCGGGTAAGCATTCTCCACATCTCAGTGGTGCCTCACAAATCACTTTCCACACTTTACAATCGGCCCCCACCTTGCCCTGCATCAACCAAGATGTGAAAGGGCCCAAACCTTGCTTTCTATTTTCCTGTCAATTAATTCTCAGAATAAAGTTTAATATAGTCCCATATCTATGATTATTTTTAGTCACAGCATGGCTTCTACAACGTCTCAAGAGTAAATAGAACCCCTAAAAGGAAAAATTACAGATGAAGGAAGATTGTTCAGTGAAAAGTACACAGATGACTACATTTTTGTCGAGGCAAATAGTAAGGTGTTCTGCTTCATTCGTAGGGAATTTGTGCAAGTTTTCAAAGATTATAATTTGAAAAGGCATTATATGAAGAGCCATGCTGCCAAATTCAATAAATATGCAGGATTGTGTCTAAAAGTTTGCAATAACAAAAAAAAATTAGAACCAACGGAAATGTCTATCAACAGAGGTCTGTCAAAATAAATCCAGAGACTTTCATACAATGGAATACTAAATAGCATTTTTTAAGGGAAAAATAAATTTGAATGTGTTTGGAAAGATGAAAAAAATGCTCATCACCCTTAATCATCAGAGAAATGCAAATCAAAACCACTTTGAGATACCATCTAACTCCAGTAAGAGTAGCCCACATCACAAAACCCCTAAACTATAGATGTTGGCATGGATGTGGAGAAAAGGGAACACTTCTCCACTGCTGGTGTGAAGGCAAACTAATACGTTCCTTTTGGAAAGAAATTTGGAGCACACTCAAGGATCTAAAAATTGACCTGCCATTGGATCCTGCAATTCCTCTTCTAGGAGTATATCCAAAAGACCAAAAATCACTTTGCAAAAAAGATATTTGCAACAGATTATTCATTGCAGCTCAATTCGTGATAGCCAAGTCATGGAAGAAGCCCAAGTGCCCATTGATCCATGAATGAATTAATAAATTGTGGTCTATGCATACCATGGAATACTATGCAGCCTTAAAAAAGATGGAGACTTTACTTCTTTTATGTTAATGTGGAGGGACCTGGAACATATTCTCCTGAGTAAAGTATCTCAAGAATGGAGGAAAAAGTATCCAATGTATTCAGTACTTCTATGAAACCAACTTATATTTACTCACACTTTCTTATGAAAGATAGAACACAACTATAGCCCAGAATGAAGGAGAGAAATGGAGTGGGAAGGGAGGGGAGGGGGGAGCTTTAATAGGGGGAGGTAAAAGGGGGACCATACCTATGGAGCATATTGCAAGGGTACAAGTCAAATCTGTCAAGTGTAGAACATAATGTCTTAACACAATAATCAGGTGAAAATGAGGTGAAAGCTATGTTGATTGGTTTTATGTAAGCACATCAGATCGTATAAAAAAAATTTTACCCCACATATGCATAAATGTATTCATGATCTATGTGAATATGACTTAATAATAAAAGAAGAACTTTAAGGTCTATAATTAAGTGGAAAATGGAAGTTGCATCCAACAAAGTTCTGATAACTAGAATCTACAAAGAACTCAAACTAATCAGTAAGAAAAGAATCAATAACCCCATTTCTATGTGGGCAAGAGACTTGAACAGAAACTTCTCTGATGAAGACAGGTGCATGGCCTACAAAGACATGAAAAAATGTTCATCATCCTTAACCATTAGAGAAATGCAAATCAAAACCACTTTGAGATATTATCTAACTCCAGTAAGATGAGCCCACATCACAAAATCCTAAAACTACAGATGTTGGCATGGATGCAGAGAGAAGGGAATGCTTCTACACTGTTGGTGGGAATGTAAGTTAATACCACCTCTTTCCGAGAAAGAAGTTTGGAGAACACTCAAGGAACTAAAAATAGACTTACGGTTCAATCCTACAATTCCTCTACTAGGTATACCTAGTATACCTATACCCAGATGATGAAAATTTATTTTACAACAAAGACATTTGCACCAGAATGTTTATTGCAGCCCAATTCATAATAGCCAAGACATGGAAACAGCCCAAGTGCCCACTAACCCATGAATGGATTAACAAATTGTGGTATATGTGCACCATGGAATACTATGCAGCCATTAAAAAAGATGGAACTTCACATCTTTTATGTTTACCTGGATAGAGCTGGAACATATTCTTCTTAGTAAAGTATCTCCAGAATGGAAAAAAAAGTATCCAATGTGCTCAATACTACTATGGTATCAATACATAATCACCTACACACTCATATGAATGGCAAAACATAACTATAGTCCAGAAAGTAGAAGGGAAGATGAGAGAGAGGGGAGGGGTGGGGGAATATGGGAGGAGGGAGGGCATTTCGGGGGACCTCATCTAATGCACATGATGCAATGGTACATTTCAAAACTACTAAGAAATGAATATAATTGTGATGGATGTGTTACTTAGTTCAATGTAATCATTTCACATGGTATATTGAAGCAGTACCCTGGACCCCATAAATGCATCAATGTACAAAGTTATGATTTAATAAAAAATAATAATAAATTAAAAAAGTAAGTTGCAGAAAATATGCATAGTATATAATCTCATTTATGTAAAAGTGTGTGTCTGCATTACATGTGCATGTGTGTGTGCCTTGTGATATTTAATAATAATTAATACTATTTAATTAATAATATTTAATAATAAGTAAATATTATTTAATTGTGTCTGGAAAGACACATGTATTGGTAGTGGGACTGGGAGCAGTATAAGGAGGAAATGGAAAGTTACTGATCTAGTTCAATCTCCTCATTTCATTGACAGAAACCTGAGATTCAAGAATACTATAACTATTGATTTGCCCTAAGCCATACAGATAGCATTAGTCAAAAACCTGAAACCCAGACCCAATCTCTTGATCTCTCTTGGTTGCTTCCCTACGTATTTCAGGAAAAGAGCACAGTGGACAGGAATAGTTTGCAGAAGCACTTGGCCTTTCTTGCCTGCATTTACCACATTGCTTGCTACCTATTTTCTCCACCAAAGGTCATCTCCTACTGTCTTTCTCCCTATCCTGCACACAGCTAGCTTTCCTCTTTACCAAACGTGTAAAGTTCCATTCATCAATAACAACATTCAAAGCATCTCTTAATTATTGTACTGAGTGGGAGCTCACTCCTTGAAGAACACAGGCTGTCCCCACCTCAGGTCACAACTGGAAGATGCACTTAGTAGACACAGGTTCAATTGAACTGTCTGTTAAATTGGTAGGTTTTCTGGAGACATGGTCCCCACATTTGTAAACAGGTATAATTACCTCTGGTCTTAGTCCAAGTTTCTTTGAAAAGAGAATGTCCTGATGGATGAAAGGTGCTAACCAGTTCTCATCATTTTAGGGAGGAAGAGTATATTTTGGTGGAGTCAGAATCCAGGCTGTGTCCCTTACTAGTATGTGACCTTGAGCAGACTGTGTGCTTCAGCTTCTGTAGCTATCACTTTCACTATCTATTAATATTAAATGAGAAGAAGAATAACACCTCACTGCTGAAGTTACCATCAGGAATAAATGAGATGATGGATAGAAAACGCTCAGCTCGGTGTTTGAAGCACTCAAAGTTAGTTGTTGCTGTTTCTCTTGTTACATTTTCAGATTTAATATTTGTGTGTGTTCAGATCTATTGGTGGTAGGCACCACAGCACTCTCTCATTTTAGCCCCTCCTTTATTCATATCATTTCAGGTTGTCCTTTGAATGAAAGTAAACTAAAAAATCCAGTGTAGTTCAAGAAATTATACTATTGGCTCGGCACCTGTGGCTCAAGTGGTTAAGGCACCAGCCACGTACACCCAAGGTGGCGGGTTTGAATCCAGCCCGGGCCCGCCAAACAACAATGATGCTGCAACCAAAAAATAGCCGGGCGTTGTGACAGGTGCTTGTGGTCCCAGCTACTTGGGAGGCAGAGGCAGAAGACTCGCTTGAGCCCAGGAGTTGGAGGTTGCTGTGAGCTGAGACGCCATGGCACTCTACCCAGGAGGACAGCTTGAGGCTCCTATCTCAAAAAAAAAAAAAAAAAAAAAAGAAATTATACTATCACTTCAGTTTATTTGTACAAACTTTTTTATTGAGAGACTACTAGATGTGACACTCTGGGCTAGGTATTGGGGGGACAGGGATGAAAATGACACAATCCCTGCCCTCAAAGGGCTTGGAGTCTAGTGGCCTGTCCTGTCATTCTCAGCCTCAAGAGATAGTCCTTGCCTCAGGCATAAAGAATCCTATTTCTTGCCTATACTGGATAAGATGCAGGTAGTGGCAATAATAACTGATTCGTGGCTGGAGAGTGAATGATAGAACTCAGGTGTTCACAAACTATGTGGTCTCAGGATCCTTTTATATTCTTAAAAAAGTAGTGAGAACCTAACAAGCTTTTTATTTTTTATTTATTTATTTTTGAGACAGAGTCTCACTCTGTTGCCCTAGGCTAAAGTGCAACAGTGTAGTGTCATAACTTACAGCAACCACAAACTCCTGGGTTCAGGTGATTCTCCTGCCTCAGCCTTCAAAGCAGCTGGGATTACAAGCACCCAGTATGGTGCCAAGCTAATTTTTCTGTTTTTAATAAAGATGGGGTCTCTCGCTCTTACTCAGGCTGGTCTTACTCCTGAGCCCAAGCAATCCACCTGCCTCAGCCTTCCAGAGTGCTAGGATTATAGGCATAAGCCACCATATCCAGCTGCTAAAAAGCTTTTTAAAATATGGTTCATATCTATTACAACTGCATTAGAAATTAAAGCAGAAAAACTTTTAAAATATTTATTTAAAAATAAGAATAAGCAAGGCCAAGTGCAGTGGCTCACACATGTAATCCTAGCATTCTGGGAGGCCAAAGCGAGTAGGATGCTTGAGCTCAGAAGTTTGAGACCAGCCTGAGCAAGAGTGAGACTCCCATCTCTACTAAAAATAGAAAAACTACTGAGCGTGATGGTGCACTCCTGTACTTCCAGCGCCTCAGGAGGCTGAGGCAGGGGGATCGCTTGTGCCCTAGAGTTTGAGATTGCTATGAGCTATTCTGCCCCAGTACTCTAGTCTGGGGCAACAGAGTTTCTGTCTCAACAACAAAAGAAAAATAAAGAAAAAAAAGAAGCCTATTATGTGTTAACAAATAATATTTTTTAATTATTATTTTTTTCTTTTGTAGTTTTTTTTTTTTTTTGGCCAGTGCTGGGTTTGAACCCGCTGGTGTCCTACTCCTTTGAGCCATGGGCGCTGCCCAACATTAATAATTTTTTTGAAAGATAATTGTGTACTTATGCCACAGAATACATTACAGTTTACTGAGTTATGATTTTTTTGGAGCAAGAAAGAGTGGAAAATGGGCTATTCCATGATAGTGAACAGGCTCCTTCAGTGGTGGTCTAAGAACACTTACCTATGACCTGTGATTCACTGAGACATAAGCTCATCCACACTGATGTGTGGCTGAGGATCTTGAGGGCATTACCTTATCCCAGGCTCCCTGACCCTCTTTTCTCTGCCCTTGAGAACCCTGTCTGTGAAAGTTCCTCAGCGTGAAGATTGTGTGCTGTGTGACAGGCAAAGGACAGCTTGGAAACTCCGATGCTTGGATGCTGCAGCCAAAGCATTATTAGGAACAATAAGTAAACACAGTATTAAGACGAGAGGGTTTGGTTCTGCTCCATCTAGAGCAAAGCAACAGTAAACTTCCTAAAACTCCACGTTCATTAGAAGCAGGTCAATGGGCCAGGCACTGTGACTCATGCCTGTAAACCTAGCACTCTGGGAGGCCGAGGCAGGAGGATCCTTGAGCTCAGGAGCTTGAGACCAGCCTGAGTAAGAGTGAGATCCCAGGTGCCTGAAGTCCCAGCTACTCAGAGGCTAGAGGATCTCTTGTACCCAGAAGTTTGAGGTTACGGTGAGCCAGGCTGATGCCTCAGTACTCTACCCTGGGAAACAGAGTAAGACTGTCTGAAAAAAAAAAAAAAAACTAGGTTTGACCACTGCAAACATCTTGTTAGTCTGATCTACCCCAATAATCCTGGGAGCTTCCTAAGTCTGAATACGTTTCTTACAACTCTGCCCTTTCCCCTTCTTTTAAACATAATATTTGACTCAATATCGAACATCTAAGCAAATCTAAAACATCCAAAGGTAAAGCCACCGTCCTCCATTCTGAAATATATTTTCTTCTACATTATTCAATGTCAGTCTATGCAAAGTGTCCTTGTTTTCCCAGCCATCAAGGATAGAAAATGTGGTCATCTTTGATTATGTTTTTCTCTCCATCTGCCAATTCTGACTTCACAAAAGCCTGAACTAAGGAAGGTAGAAGCATGCCATGTTTCTGCAGTTTCCGTAGGCACTGCCTCTAGCAGTGGTCTCCTGAATTTCCCGTCTCTGTCCCTTAAGACATCTTCAGCAGATCACAGAGCTTGAGGTTATCTTGTGCAGCCCAGATAAATACTCACATTCAAAAGGCTTGTCCAGGTCAAATCAAACCTTTACTTTTGTTTTCAATTCAAAACACACCACACTATTCCAGTTCAGGCTCACCCACATCTACAGTGACCTTAAATGGAAGGCCCAGCCCAGGTCAGGGGGCCCTGACTGAAACTGCCCACGGAGTCCCAGGATTTCAGTGACCCACGATGCTCTACTTCTTCCCTTTCTGTGCGGACATGTTTATTGAGGTTTATCTTGCCCTGTCCCATTATTGTGTAGTTGAGGTGTATAGAGGGTGCAAATAATTTGTTAAATAGCAAATTTATAGTTATTTAGATCAAGATGAACACCATTCAGGCCTGGTATAGAGACTATCAGAGGATCTTAACCTATGAGTCTAGTTCACTGTAGTTCCCTCGAGTGAACAAGAACTGTAGCTTATCTCTTTGGGGGAAAGAGTGAATAAGATGTGAAAAGCAAAGTGCTGTGTGCTTGAGATGGCCGCTTGCTCAGAAGATTTGACACTTCTCCTTTCCAGGGATGACAAATCCCTCCCGCACTGATCAGTCTTGCCCATGTGACTTCATTTGGCTAACAAAATGAGGGCAGAAGTGGTAACTTTCTGCTTCCCTGCAGAAGCTTTAAGGGGCTTTAAGGGACTTTCCCTTCTGCCATGAGACTGAAGTGCCCAGGATGAGGTCCTTCACCTTGGACCCCAGCATGAAGAAGAGATAGAGCCCCAGACAGAGCCCAGCTGACCCGCAGCAGACACATAATGTGAACAAGGGATATACTTTGTTGTCATAAACCACTAGGACTTGAGGGATTTGCGTCACCGCAGCATACCCTAACCTAAGATTGCTATTGGTCTGTAATGACTCCAGATACTTTGTGTTTTCCCCTCCTCCTCAGCTTCTGCTTATTAAAGACTGCGTGGCTGAAAGCTGAACTCTGCTTCTGACACTCATTGGGCCATTTTCCATCCATGTGACCTTGGGCAAGTTACTTGACCTCTCAGCATTTCATCCTAAAAGTGAAGCAAATGATGCTAGGATATCATCAGGGTTAGATAATTTAATATCCAAATGATACTTGGCATAAGTACTTGATAAAAGTTAGTTTTCTACCCAACTTTGTTCTTCCCAGGAGAGGTAGGAAGGGTTAGTCATTCACCTGAAGTTTCTGTTGTTGTTCTGGGAATGCCTTGGTAAGCTCTTATTTCTCACTTCGAAGATTTAATAGATCTGAGTAATATCCTGAAATAATTATATCCTAACTCCATTAGCAAACATGTTACTTTCCACCTTTGGAATCTGTATATACTGTATTTGTAATTTCATAACATACAAAAGTTTAGGGACATATTTTCATCACAATGTGCCATACTCTTAAATTCTGCAAGGGCAGGGACCATATTTTACTCATCTGTAGACCCTAGAACACTGTCATCTATGACCGTTAATACATCCAGTAAACATTTACCCTTTTATACAAAATAAAAATGATGAAGTTATTTTCAAGCTATCCTAATGTAGGGAGTTGTATATAAATATCTGCCCCACTGGTCTATCATAGCCAGAGTTTTCTGTCTCAATCTTCCAGACATAGATCTGCTTAGAAAAGGCCTGACCAGTTCCCTGCGCAAAGTCTGGCATGTGTCGAAAGCAAGGCACACAGAGCAAAAGCTCTTATTTAAAGTATTCGAGTGTGTTCTCAGGGTTAGAAAATGTCATTTGGATACTTTAAAGCCAAAGGCCTGTTTTTAAAAATAAATACAAAATTTGGAATTGTACGTTGTCTTTGTTTTTAGCAAGATTCAAGTTCCTAGCTGACTTTTGTTTATTTGTTTTCTCTGGGAACCGGGTAGCTGTACTACACCCAAGCATGTATCATTTCATGACAATGACTCAGAAAGCAGCGCAGATGTCATGGTTTACCTAGTCCCTAAAAAATGCCTACCATGCAGGAAATGAAATAAGGTTCTTGGACTCAGCAGAAATGGGGTGAGGATAAAGAGGCTGCTTTGAATTTGTGGGCTTTCCCAAGCGGCTTTGGAAACATCTCATGCAAATCCAAACAGTAACTGGGTCACAGATCGCTTTTGACCAGTAATTTCTGACTATACTTTTCGTCTTCTCGTACGCTTGGAGGTAGTAGGCCTATTTGGAAAAACAGAACAATTTGAACAATTTAGATCGTTTGATACCGTTCTACCAATGAGGATCTTTTTCTTTTTCATAACAGTTTCCATTCTTGGAACCATTTCCAAGGACTAAAATTTTATTATACTGAACAATAAATAAAATCCAGTCATCTAGTACCTTTACCAACAACTTAAATATGCATGATCCATTGTTTCTGAGTATGGCTTTTTTGTGCCTCTCTTTCTGTAAATTTAGTCCAGCCTTTAAACCAAGAAACAGCTTGCTAGAAACATGAATTGTATCATTGTATCTGACTCAACATTTACTCTGTAACTCTTATTACTTTAGAAGCCTGTCAGATGCTATTTGGAAACTTTCTCTTTAGTCTTGGTTATAATAAACCAAAAGTACCTAGAATTCTATGGGACATAGACTGTCAGGAAATGTTGAGTGTATCATTTTGGGGGAAAAGCAGACACTTTTACAAGAAGACTTCAATATGCAAATAGAAAAGGATTTAAGAATATGCAAATAGGAAAAGATTTAAGAATGCAGAAGGATTTAAGAAGAATAGAAAAATCAAGAAGTAAAGCAAATTATCTCATACTTACTTTGCCATGGAACCTTGTGTGCTATTCTGAAAATGGGGCTGTTCCATTTCTGCCATGACAGAGAAGATTTGGGGGGAAATCCCAAAGATGACCACAGCTAAAAAAGCATAGCTTAGAGGGGAGTTTCCAATGGACTTGGCCAAAGGCCAAGGTCATCCATTCAAAGTGCCCTCCACAGTGTAACTAAGTGCTTGCCCTGGTCTAGCATCAGCATTTATGCATAGATAATAGGAGTTAGTACCAAGAATTCTCAGAGAGAGTAATGAGCTGTGAAGATGTGAGCTTGAGTCATATTCGGGGACCTCAACCAACAAGCGGCTGAAGATTATCAGCGTTTACTGAATGTGAGTCTGAATGTTATGGCTTGCACAGTTTTGGCTGTTGTGAAAACTAGCACCAAGAAATGACTACTATGTTGCTTGTCAAACAACATACTTTTATCCTTTCCCTCCTATGTGGGTCATCATGAAAGTTTCGAGACACACAAAAATCAAGAATCAAATACAGAAAATCCACGCAGATAGAAACAAGCAAAGCCCTCCCAGCAATGCCAATAAACAGAGTAAGTTAAAACTTGCACGAGTGAATCAGAAGGAACGCTGTGGACTGTATTTGTTGGAAATGAAATAATGGACCATAATATAGTCTGTCTCAAAACTTTTGTAGTCCCCATGTATGTGGTGAAGGCAAAGAACCATTTGTAGGCATCTTTCGTATAAGCAACAGACAGACATCAAAAAAGAAAAGAAAAGCATTGTAGAATATACATTGTGGCGTTTCAATATGGAGTACTTTACTGATATTTCAGTTCCCAGCATGGCTCCAGCTAGAGTGTAAGAATGCTTTTATTTTCCCTCTAGCAGCTGGAAAGGGACAGTGAGGCAAGAATAGAGATTGGAGTTGCACAGACCTGAGCGTGAGCACTGCCTCTGACCTTGCTCAAGTCATTTAACCTTTCAAGCCTCCTTATCTCCAAAATATAAATGGATAATGATACCTCATCATGAGAAAATCTTTCACTTGAGTAAAATGTCATTTCCTTTGCTAAATTTTGTAGTTCAGCCGTGGGGACACAGTTTAATTCTTTGATATTATTTTAGGAAATGCCTTGCCTTTTGGAGAATTTGGTCAAGTAAATATACTTCAAAGCCTTCTTCTGAATTAGACTATTACTTACCTCATTTTTCAGATGAAGAGTCTGAGCAGATTATTAAATTGAAATCATATACATATATCTCGTTCAGTATTCTAGCTACTTATACTAGAAGTAATTTAAATAAATGTTTAAATGATTATTGCCGTACAAATGTTCACTGTATTAATTATAATAGTTTTTTGTTGTTCTTGTTGTTACGTTGTGAAAGATACTGTTATTCTAACAGAAGCCATGTATGTTTCTTTTTTTTCTTTTTTCTTCCTGGTTAACAGGAACCCTGACATAAAGATAAGATTTCCGATGTACATCAGAGGTACTTTGAATATTTGCTTACCAATTATTAAAAGAATGAGAGCATAAAATGTATCCTATAAGTGACATGAGGGAAATGAATGCATGAATTGAATTTCGATTAAAGAATGTTTCTTTTTCAAATAATCATCACAGGAAAGAATGAGCTAATGTCACTTTCCTGAAGTTACTTTCATCCTTCAAGACACACCTTGTATTAGTAATCTCAGGGCTTGCTTTTTAGCAAGTCAAGACGTCACTAGAATAATCATAAATCTTCACACATGATGGAAATTTTGAGTTAATTGGCATTACAAATTCTTGGTGTGATAACTCAGGATTGGCATTGATGAGTATGACTTTTTCAAGACAGACAAGCAAAGACTATTAGAATGAATTGTATATCCAAGATATATACCCTTGTGCTTTGGCTACAAAATTCGAATATTACTGAATTCACAGAAAGTTCCCGAATGAACCTAAATGGAGGACAGAAGTAGATTGACAGGGAGAAAAGAGCAACATCAGATGGCTAAACCTACAATCCAGGAGGAAAACACAGATTATTCTGATGGGGGCAAAAAACTAATATAACCTTCTAAAGGATCTGAACTAAGCATTTGGGGCTATCTAATAGTAAAATGCAAAGAAAATATCAGTTCACCTGCTCCAAGAAAGTGGCTGCAAGTAACTTAATGCACAAAGACCCAGACTCGAATAACTGGATCTGGAATAACTTCCCCTATTCTCTTCCTTGTTCTTGGAAAATGTAGGATCTTTTGCGTTGCACATGCTGACATTTGTGCTTATGAATATTAAACTGCTGCCTTACCCCACTGATGAGGACATCAGCACAATTTCCAGTTTTTTAGGAAAAGACTTTATTTTAATTCCTGAGACAGTCTTTCCTTTTGGGAATGGAATCTCATTCAAAGTCAGCTGTTTCTTTAGGGCAATGGCAACTTAGCCTCTACCAACCAATTCCTGTAAAAGGCTAAGATCAGTCTTTGTCTATCACTTCCCACTAGTCCTGCCCCAAAGCCCCTCCTCAACCTGCCCTAATTATGCCCCGAATAATATTACTGCAGTGAAAACTGTAGTGCTTTGCACAGAGCCCCTATTTTAGGTTAAGATAACTATCCCCCACCTGCTGAGAAAACCAGCTGCTCAGGCTCACAGCTGTGTCCCTCCCCGAGTGCTGCCTTGCCCAAGGTTAGCTCTTTTCAGTGTTAAAGCCACACTGGCTAATGGGGTCTACAAAGAATCAGCTCCTTTGCCTCATACAGGGACAACTCTAAATGACCACTCCAGCAACCCTTGTAGAATCAGCTGTGCCCTCAAATGCAGTCACATTGCAGGCCCACTTCTCCCTCTGCCTAATCTCAGCATCCTCGCTTCCATGCAGCACTGTCTCCTGTGACCATGTCCCACTGAACCTCTCCACACCACCTTCAGGCCCAGAGCCTATTTCCAGAGAATCTAATTTAAACTAACTATGTGGTTATGAATATCAACACCTCTTAAAGACTTCTGATGTTCTGTCTCATCTCACCCACCAGAATCCTAAGCATCCGAGTCCTTCTGAATTGATGTATGGTCTGTGGAGTTATCCCTTCATTCTCTTGGCCCTGCTGTGTCTATTCTCTCCTTCGTTCCCTTTCCCAGCCCACTCATCTGAGTCTGCTCTGCTCAATTCTATAGTAAGACATGGCAGCTCCTTAACACTAAATCCCACTGCAGTTCAATGGTTCTTAGAATTTTGGTGTTCCAAGATAATTTTTGGATTTCAGACTATTTGGTGGCTTAGTCAGAGAGATTCCTTTACGTCTGTAATTATGTCACCTAATAGCCTATCAGTCACATGGCTATGTGCATAGAATTATTAGATGTCCTTTCAGGACTCTTTTAAGTATTTCTAAGACAAGGTCCTTGAGTGTTTCAGAAAATATGCAACTTTCAGAGATTCCAAGTTGCTCTCATGCTACTATTTAAACTTTATTTGTTGCTTACCTAGTATACCTAGTACTCTGCACTGCAATATGTAACGTACCCTGCTCAATATTCCTTCTGAAAAATATGACAAAATCATCAGCAAAATCATCCATTGTTGCCAAAATAAAAGTGACCCATTGATGTGAATTTGGTAGCACACAATCAAAGGATGTTGTGATATACTGGTTGAGAACTACTTATGAAATGCTAAATGTTATGAATAATTGCTGCATATAGTGTGCTGTTGGTACACTGTATGCAACTCTATTTTCCTCTTCAGTTAATTTCATAATGAGCTATTTGAATCTGAATCTGAATCTGAACCAACATTTTAAATCAGAGTCATGTTGTCCAAAGTATGTAGACCAGAATTGTAGACCTCTTTACAGAATGGTACTGGAAGAGGGCCAATTCCTACTTGGCTGCATCCAGTCTAACAAGCCCAGTATCATCTCCTATGGGACATTTACAAGGTCTGACAATTAAGTTTGTGAACTTGCCACCATGCACTTACATTGGTAGCACTGTACAAACAACTTAGTAAGGGTTCATAACCATGATATATCAGTGTCTCACAGTTGTGTTCATGTTGACGGGTGATGTGTCTTGGTGAGTGGCATTCATTTTTGTTGTTGCATTTTTCTTTTTGAGACAGAGTCTCACCCTGTGCCCTGAGCAGACTGTAGTGGCATCATCATACTGCAATCTCAGACTCCTGGGCCACAGGTATGCTACTACCTCAGCCTCCTGAATTGCTGGGACTACAGGACATTTGGCTGGTTTTTATTTTTTTGTGGAGATGGGGTATTGCTTTTGTGCTCTTGCTCAGACAAGTCTCAAACTTCTGAGCTCAAGCAAATCCTCCTGCCTTAGCCTCCCACAGTGCTAGGAGTACAGGTGTGAGACACGTACCCGGTGGTGGTTGCATGTTTTTGTGTGCTGTCATGAGAATGTTGGAGTTTAAATCAGACCAACAAATGATTCATAAATTTTAAATCAGAGTCATGTTGTCCAAAGTGTGGACAACAGTGGACAGTTAAATGCGGCAACAGTGGAACTGAAATCAGAGATGTGTTAGTCAAAGTTTATGGGAAATAATTCCATGAAGAAAATGGCAGTGGTCAAATGGACTAAACATTTTTCTGGGGGGAGAGAGCATACCATTGATAAAGAAAGGTCAGTGCAGCCGGTAATGAGCAGAACTGACAAAAACACTGCAAAAACTCACCAAATTGTGCAGCAAAATCCTCAGCTAACTATGAGAAGCACAGCAGACTGAATGAATGCCAATTGAGAAACAGGAAAATCTTAACTGAAAAATCTTGATCAACAATTTATGGCTCTTACATCATGACAATATATGTAAGAGCCATGTCACTGTCTGTGAGGAAGTTTGTATCCAGTACACAAATTACTGTATTAGAACCTCCTCCCTACTCACTTGATGTGGTCCCTGATGACATTTTTCTTTATCTAAAGAAAAAAGAAATTTTGAAAGGAAAACATTTTGAAAACATTCAGGACATCAAGGATAATACGATGATAGATTTGATGGCCATTCTAGAAAAAGAGCTCCAAAACATCTTCAAAGGGTGCAGTAGGCACTAACATTGGTGCGTGACTTCCCAAGGGGAACACTTCCAAGGCAACCACAATGATGTTCAACAACGAGGTATGTAGCACTTTTTCTAGGATGAGTTTGCAAACTTAATTGTCAGGTCTTCATATATGTCAAGACTGATACATCAGCTGCCCCCCATATAGCACATTCCACTGTGTCTCAAAGTATCCAAAAAACACTGGATTCAGAATCACCTAGAGTCCAAGAAAAATGCGTCTCTCTGGGTCCTATCCCAGACCTACTAAATCAGGATTTAGAGGCATCATGACTAAGAAGATATGCTTTTGGTGAGCTTCCTATGTAGTTTTTAACACACATTGACTTTTAAGGAGCACGGAGTTGTCAAATGGTCTCTTGAAAGGGAATTAGGAAGGCTGGAACTTAATCTTTTTCATGATTTCTCATCCCTTTTTCTACCTCCAGGTACTTCTCTCCTCAACCTCCAGCTCCCTCTTTGCCTTAAGCACCTTCCCCAACTCAGTCCACCTTCCCACGACTCTGGCACAGTGGCTACTAGTTTCTCCTAATTAAATCCCCATTATCAGATGTTCTCTCATCTGTGCTTCCAGGCAGGTGTTTGATTCAACCAATTCACACATATACAAGTGAATCATGAAAGACTCTTGATTTTGTCAGAGTGATTTTATAAGATTGCCTTTCTTTATTCCTTCCTTCTTTCTTTTTTCCTTCCTTTCTTTGCTCTCTCTCGCCCTCCTTCCTTCCCTCTTTCTTCCTCTAATGTTGGAGTGAGAAATTTCTAAGGAGAGGAATACCAAATGGCACTCGAAGATGCCTGTAGTATTAACCACTAGCTAATCCTCTCTACTACATTTACTTTACTTTTTAAAAACTTTATACTTTTCAAAATTTCCCCTTTATTTCTGTGCCCAATGTTTCCTTTAAAAGGTCTATATTTTTTCACAATGACACTCTTGGAAGCAATAGCTAGGGTTCAAACAGCGAGCAGGCAGAAAGTGATGGGGTTGGGGATTGGGGCCTTGTCTACTAATATTGTCTTTCCTTATATATTGCTTCTATTTTTCTAACCACTTTGGTGAGGTGTAGCCCCTCCTCCTCAGACTGGTCCCCATGCAGTGTCATATTCAGGGAAACTCCAGTCTGGCTACAGGATCTCAAAGAATAATGAAGATATTTACTATAACTAAAGAGGCAAAACAGGGGTTTCACAACATGTATCACACCGAAAACTTCTGAGAAATCTTTAGTCTTCTCAATGTCTCCCTAAAATTTCCCCTGCTTCGATGTGTCTGCTCTACACCCCCTCAATGTAGTTGCCTCACTGTTTTCTATCTTAGGTTCACCTCTTCTCTCACACTGCTTCCCTCCCTTTCCCTGAGAGTCTATTGAATAACATCCCGCTCTCTACATACAGTGAGCTGACCTGTTGAATCATCCATGAAGTGCTGTATCACAGGAATCTGAAGGGCAAAAATAGCTGTCTCTCTGCAAACCTGACCACCCTTAACTTTCCCTGTTTGAAGGGATGTGGATCATAAAATACAAGAGGAAAACAGTGGAGAGAGAAAGGGAGAGAGTTCAATTTACAAACTCTTTGCAGAAAGTGAGGATCCCTTTTTCTTTTTTGCAAAGAATCCCCACTCCCACCTATTTTTTGTAAAACACCAGACACATAATACGTACCCACTTCATACTGGTTTCTTAATGTCATTCCATAAAATTGAATAAGTGAGTTTTCCAGCTAATCTCAATTGGTTTTAAGTAAATTTGTTGAAGTCTTGTGAATTTTCTTAAAACTTATCCCTAATCAAATGTAATTACAGATAAGTACTCAAATCGAAAAATAAGGTAGTCTGGGATTATCTGCCACTTCATATTATTTGTGCTGTTGCTACTGTGTAGTTTGGGTTGGCTATGCTAATGAAAATCTAAATTATTTCCAAGACCAAAATCAAGATACAGGAAGACAATAACATTAATTGAGTAGACATATCAAGGCCAGCTACTGTCTGCATGTATCATGTCATTTATCTTTGTAATAACCCAGTAAGTGAAGTGCTATTATCCCATTTTATAAAGGAAAAAACTGAGGCTCCAAGTGGTAAAACAACTTTCCCAAAGTCATACACACAAAAATAGTAAAAGTGGGATTGCACTCATGTATGTCAGGCTCCCAAGTCTGTAATCTTTATCCACTATAACATGCTTTCTTTTGATGCTAGATTTTATTCCACTTTGGGGAATTGTCATGGGCTTACTCCAGTTATTTTGTAGATGATGAAGAGTCATTTTTACCTAGTTAAGCTTTAAACACCAAAGAACAAAGCATATCATATTTCTACATATGAAAAGCTATTTGGAGTGTTGTCGTTTTGAAACACTCTGACACATAGTAATTGCTGACCCAGTGCAAGAATCTAACACAAATTGCCAGAGTCTTATTTATTATACTGTACTAAAGCCAGAGGACCTAGAAATCCAACTCAGTGTTGGCTTTCCAAACTCCTGAGCTGAAAGGGAGCCAGGTAGAGCAAACTGCCTATCTCACTGTCTTTCTTCCAGAGAATCCAAGCTAAGGCATCAATCACATTTGCCCCTATATTCCAACTTGAGTAGTAGAGTGTGAGAGTGTGATTTAGTCCCTCTCTTTTAATGTATCCTATTTTATCCCACTACCTCATTCTTCTTTTTATTCTACTTTTAGGTCAAGTTCCTGGGCATATAAAAATAAAATGTAAAATGTGATAGGTGCACATGTTAGTGATTTTATAGAGGTGGATCCTAGTTTCCTTTTAAGGCCCAAACTATGGATATTGTTTTTGTTTTATTGTTTCTTGTCTATCCATCTGTGCTGTGAGTTTCCTTTAGGACAGAATTCAGGTTTCATTCATTTTTGTAGCTTTCTCTCTCTCTCTCTCCCCACAATACTTATTCCAGTGTCTTGCCTGTTGTAGGCTTTCAATAAATGCTTATTAAAATACAGGTGTAAATAAATACGGATGATCTAAAGGCATAAAATTCTATATGTGTCCAGTACCAAAAAAAGTAGCCTTAATGCCTCAATGATTTAAAAACTTTTGTTGCAATCTAAATGAGTTTGAAATGTTTAGTTCAAAATTGGCAAAGTCTCTGAGCCATTTAGGATGCTTTTGGCTGCAAGTAACAGAATAACTAACTAAAAGAAGCTTCCAGAGTAAGGTTAAATGAGGTGATATGACAGCAAGTCTGGGGGAAGCTAGTTTCAAACTTGGGAGGTACACAAACAACACCATCAAGGATGTGGGCTCCTGGCATCCTTTGTTCTTGCTTCCTGAGTATTTCATAGTTGCCAGGTGGATGCTTCACACCTGAAAGTCTTGTATTCCCAGAACTTATTTCAAAGGTAGGAAACAAGAGATTATGGAGGGTTTCTTCACTCATCCTTCTCCTTTTCACCAGTGAGGAATTTTTTCCCAGAGGTCCTTCAGGATGCTTTCCCTTTCCTTTAGTTGGGTAGAAAGGGTCATGTGTTCACTCCATCCCACCGCCATCTGATGACTAGAGTTTCCATGCCCTGGGATTGGCTTAGGCCAGTCACAGTTCTTCCACCTGGAGTGGAAGGGAGCATTGCCTTTTCTAAAGTGTCTCTAAGTTAGTTCCCTGCTATCCCCTGCTTAAACAATGTCAAAATTCTGATCTTGCAAAGAAATGAGAAATAGCTCTTGGGGAGGAAAATAGCAGCATCTGTTACCTTCAATATGAAATAATTTTTCACAGGGAGTTACTGCTAGAGATGGAGCTAGTTTGTGAAATACTTAGACCCCAAAACAAGAGTAAGGAGTTCCTGTTTACTTAGTGCATCTCTGTTACATACGTACATTATGCTATTTAATTCATGCACCATCAACCTAGAAGTAGATATTTTTATCAATTTTTAGATAAGGGATATTAAGGCCTAAGGAGGCCAAATTTCCACATAAGTTAGAGTCAACCTTGAATTCAAATTATGTCCCTCTGACCTACTCTAAAATCTGTGCTCTTTCTCACCATGTTTTGGGAAAAATCTCTTTTTGGTTTGGGATATTTTCACTCTTAAAAGAACCCCTCACCAGTTTTTGAAGTTCCATGACTCAGAAAAGAATGTTCTAGACCTGTTCAGACCTAGAGAGTTTTGACATTAGAGAAGCAATTCTCAACCATGGAAAAGCATTTTGATGGTTTCAATTAATTATGAACCAGACTATAGTCTGCTATCTATAAGAGTTAAATATGAAGCTTGACAATGCTATTTTAAATTTATAAATTAAAGGAACAAATCCTTACTTTTCACTCACTTGCCTTCCAATGTAAACCAAAGCTTTAGGTGAGAGAAGAGTACCAGAAATGTCACATAACCTGTAACTTAACTCATTATGGTGGTGCTTCTCTGCAACATGGGTATCCTGACAGAGAGAAATGATGAGAACCATTAGTTACCAGAAATGGACTCCTGGCATCACACTTTGGGAAAACGCCTCTTCTCAGGTTATAGATGCTGCTTCTGGAGGCTGGGATACTGTATGTTGTAATGCTTCCTTCTTGGAATGAGCTGATTTGAGAAACATTTCTATCCTGAGTATAACAATGTGAATCTGTGATCTCCTCTTCAGTATCCATTCCCCCTTCTCCTCACCGGAGCCCAAAGTTTTATTGGAAAACTTCTCACCCCTATACCCAGCCATGTGGTTTAAATGGGACAAACCCCACCCCAGGGAGAGAATCATGATTGGCCAAAGCTTATCGGTGCACATCATTCCTTATGCTTCCTTAAATTTAAACCTTTGAAAAATTTACCAAATAAGAGCATAGTATAGTCATTTTTATATGTGTGTTACAATCATTAATTAATTTGCCAAATGTGAGCAGTTTTTTTAAATATTGAAATTTGTATAAGCCCTGTTTTGGCGAATTTTGCTCACATTTTAACATAATAGAAGGGGCCTAGGCTTCTCTTGTCATCTGAGAACCTCATTCTAGGCCACTGGTTCCAGACCACTGACCTCTACACTTGCCACAGAGGTCACCTGCAGCCACTGCTGGATCCTGTGGCCCTACTGCGTTATATCTGCCCATTTCTCTATCTCTTCCTCTCTCTCCCCTTAAAATTGAGCAGAAATTCAAGTCTCCTTTCTCCCTCTCTTTTTTTAAACTTTAGGCCTTGGTTTAAAGTAGTGTTTTTCAACATTTTTGTTTTTTTTAGATTTATTTTAAACATTTTTATTTTCTGTTGTCTTCTCAAATATTAAGGATTTTTATAAATTTAAGAAATTATCTTTTAATGTTGTACAACTTAAATTTATGTAAATGTTCACAATATATTGTACACGAACTTAGGAAGTTTCAACTTGAAAATTACCACTCTGAATCAATTATTCAATAACACCCTCACAGCACACTTGAACCTAGAGTTAACTTCTGCAGCACACTTAAATTATGTTGATCAATAAAAGGAAAGAGTAAAAGAAAGAATTTACTTACTGTGCTTTGAACTTCTTTTGAAAATAGTTTAATCAATAATCTTTAAAAATTTCCGCAGCACACCTAAGATCCTTGCACGGCACACACGTGTGCCATGGCACACCAACTAAAACTCTCTGGTAAAAGTCTGATTGATTCTAAGAGGAATTTCAAAGAACCTCTCCTTAAACCTTGACCATAAACTCAGTTTTTCCTCAAAACGCTAATTCTCTGACTCCTGTGATAACATTGGTCTATCTTTACTGCTCCAAATTCTATCTCAAAAATATCTGAAATAGAATATACACCTTAATTTGGAAGGAGACTAGGAACAGATCATTACTTCTTAAATACAAATACCTTTTAACACCTTTAATAAAAAAGTAACTCAGCTGGATGGTACATGTTAATCTGTATTAACTGTAAGAGAATTCTTCAGGGTATGGATTTCTCATTCCTCGGTCAGATCCATTCTTAACTTTGAGAACACAGAACTTCTAGTTGAGTGGTAGCTCTTACTTTTCGTGTCCTGGTGGTGCTGTGCCCTGATGGTACTTTTTTCCTAGCTGAAGTTTTTGGATGCAAAAGATACCTTGCTGCATCTAAAATATTGGATATTTGGATGCAAAATACCCTGCAAGCATAGTTGGGTCCATTTTTAGTACATAATGAAAAATAGAAAAGAAAAAGGAGAAGGAGGGAGAAAGAAGAAGAGGAGGAGGAAGGAGAAGACACCAATGACAATGTCATACTTTTTCTTTGACTTTGGACATTGCAGGAGATATCTAGATATGTTTTTCTTTCTTTCTTTCTTTCTTTCTTTTTTTTTTTTTGATTAATGCCACTTTTACTGGTGGTCATTGTCTAAAAGTATCCATATTCTGGGATTCAGGACTATGAAACATCACCACACCTGTGGAGACTCAAGGCCTCTGAACCAGTAAGAAAGAATATTACACTCCCATGAAAGGGGAGCTACTACAAAACAAAGTAACCCAAAGAACTATGACAAATACCTGTTCTTTAAAATCAACACGTTGTAGTGATTTGTAAATAAAATAAATTTGACTAAAAAGTAACAGTGTTGATTTGGGAGGATTCTGTAGTATTGTATTACTGGTAGTATTATAATGATCAACTCTGTAGGGTCATTCCACTATGATAATATAAAACAGATATTTCTAATACAAGCAGTTAATTTTTAAACCACAGATGGTATAAACATCCATACACATGATATAGTTGGAATTGGTGATAAATTTATTTTTTCCCCATTTATGGCAATAGATCTGTTAAGTGTGTGCCTGAGGGGCTGCAATTAAAAATGAGGGAAAACACTGTTTAATAAAGTTGGGATCAGGCATTTAAAAAGAATTCTTGTGCTCAAAACTGCCAGAGAGTTGACCTGTTTATAGGAAATAGTTCTGCTAGAATTAGAAGTGGAAATAAGGAGATGATAATGAAATGCAGTTTAACAAGGAAAGGGCGGTAAACATATGTATCACTCCACACCATACAAATATGCTGCCAGTTTAGATAGAGAGTTGTGGTTCCTTTTGTCAAGCTATTTTATTTCCTGTTAGAAAGACTAACTTTGAAATACCATTTTCAGGCAGGGCAGATAGAACAAGGAGTTCTTTAAAATGTTCAAATTATTCCCTCAAATTTCTCTCATCTTATTTGCAATAATGAGATGATGTCTCTATAAAGTCATTCATTTATTCATCACTTCTGGGAAATAAGGTTTCGGTTGTAGCTGCTTACTAATGGTCAGGCTTCATCATGCGCCCACATCTGGAAGTCACTAGAAGGTGGTTTTTTTTAGGTGAAAGGTCGCCGTGTAAGTGGAGATGACCCATCAGTCCACCACTTGCTTCACTGCTGTGCTGCATTCCAGCCATGCTTACCTAGATTGGGCAGAGGATGACCTGAAGTGGTTTTCTTTCCTCTTCCCCCTGTAATGCAAACAGCATATGGCCACTTGGTCTTAGTTCTTAATTAGCAGTTCAAGAACTAGGTAACTAATGCCAATGAGGGTAGATGGAACATAATCTATCATAGTATGGATTTTTTAAATGATTTAAATATAAATTTTTTTTTTTACTTAAAAAAATTAAGGGGGTACAAATGTTGGAGCCCTTGTACAATGTTTAAATCAGGGCTTTCAATGTGCTTGGCCCCAGAATAGTGTTCATTGTCCCCTGTAGGTAAGTTTTTAATTCCTCACCCTCTGTCTGCCCTCCCCACTGTTCTGGTTTCCAAGGTTCTTTACAACTCTTTGTGCCAATGTGTGCCCATGATTTAGTTCCCAATTATTAGTGCATATATGAGGTGTTGGTTTTTCCATTCTTGAGGTACTTCACTTAGGATGACAGTCTCCGATTCCACCCAAGTTGCTACAAAAGACATAGTTTTTTTCATTAGTTTCTTTTTGATCCTATTCAAGGAAGTTTATAACTAAAACCTCAGGGAAGATTGTGAGCTCATCATTCCCTTAGCAAGCCCAATTTTTCACATTTACTGTCTGTGAACATTGCCCTCTCTTCTTAACTTGATGATCAAACTTCTGTGTGTCTTCCATACCAAACTCAAATAGTTCCTCTTCTCTGAAGCCTTTCCCGGGTTCCCTAGCAGAGACCTCTTACAACAGCACAAAGCTCCTTCCTCTCCGGGCTCCTGTCATAATCTGCTTGCGTGTGAATTTCCACATGTGATGGCACCTCTGTTCCTGTTGTCTAGCACAATGACTGGCACTTACTGGCAATCAGCAAATATGTGCTTAAACATTACCTTTTTGGAATAGTTTGAGTGAATATGTATCCTACCATGTGAGGATAGACTATATCCAAACATATCATCTATTTTGATTGTCAGCGGACAGGAGGTAACTAAACAGGATGGTAAGAGTTAACATAATTCTAATGCATTTTAATTAACATTTAGTTTTAATAGCCTATCCATCTATCTATCAAATTTTTCATTTTTATAATAGGAATGATCTTTCAGGTTGCTATCTATGAACATATTTTTCAAGCCAATTTTCATAGAAGTGTTTGTTTACATAGGCTATCATAGTGTTGTTTTCACAGAGGCTTAAGAAATACTTGGCTGAACAATATAACTGAAAAAAAAAAAACTTAAGGAACAAAAAGTACCAAAGAAAACCTAGTATTCATCAGAATTAAAATTAGCTGAAGGAAAACAATAATCATGAAATGAAAACCTTTTCCTGCAATTGGGCTCATCAGCTTTTATCTCTAGCAGTGTCCCCTCCTCAATCTCTCGCATTATGTAACATGTTTTCCATATGGGCCAGTGGATCTGACAGGCAAAATTCTCATAATTTAAAAGTCTCTCTTTAAAATATGCAAAAAAGGCTAATGGAAGGTTCAGATTGTGAGCAGTGCCTGGGCTGCTTGGTTAAGTTACAAAGGCTCACCCTCATGCCGACTCCATTATCACCCTGGATTATCTGTTTAGGGCAGCAGAACTGCTGTGCAGCCACAGATCAACCTCCTCACTTCTCAGCCTCTGAGGTCCCTCTTTGCACTGATAATTGTCAAGTATTCCTTCCTCTTTGAGCAATCCTAGGCTAAGGCCCACCAGGAAACAAAGGGTCTCTTTGAGGTTGGAAATTGAGACTATCTTGGCCCCTGAAAAATTACATGCTGGAAAATTTCTAAGTACTGAAATGACTGTGTTCCTTTTAGAGAACTCTGTGGACCTAACTATAGGAATAAGTTATCGATGGAAAGTGTCCCTCAAACCAAAAGGGAAGAAAGAAAGGACAGTTGTGGGAGGAAGTCAAAAGGTGAGACAGTGAAATAAACTCAAGATGCTTCTGTCCCATTACCAGCGCCTGTGATGCTGACCATTTGCACGCGACATGCACATGTATTGTGTCCTTTGATTCTCCCAACCATCCTGTAAAGAAGTTATTGATATTGTTCCTATTTTAAAGGTAAATAAATTGAGGTTTAATGATGTGATCTGGCCAAGGTCATTCAGCTAGGGAAGGACAGAGCTGAGACTCAGACCAGTTCTTTTCACTAGAAAGTCTACACTCTTGCCCTACAACTCACAAAACTTCTTGTGTTAAGCCAAGAAATCTCCTTTAACTAAAATCTGCCCTGCATCACAGACTTTTTAGGAAGGAGCCTCAGCATCCTTTAGAACCTCTTATCTTACTGATGAGGAAGCTACACCAGAACCCTCAGTTTGTTTTTTATTTATTTTATTTTATTTTTGAGACAGAGTCTCACTGTCCTGGGTAGAGTGCTGTAGTGTCAAAGCTCACAGCAACCTCCAACTCTTAGGCTTAACTCCAACTCTTAGGCTTAACTCTTAGGCACCGAGCCAGAACCCTCAGTTTAAATGTTCGGGTTTCACTGTACTTAGAAGAAGGCAAGATTATGAGACAGCCAGTCCATATTAGCAATTTCATGAGAGAATTAAGAGAAGCAACTTTCAAGGAAAGCCTGCGGTCAGCGCTCACTCAGTCCTGAACAATGAGAAATGAAGCTTGCAATGTTGACCCCAAGGAACTGCAAAGTTCTCCATTAACCCAGCAAGAGACTTTTGTGATCTGTAGGCTTCATGTTATGGGATAAAGCAGGCTGATAAAACTTCCCAGGCAACATCACAATGGCTGACAAAAAAGTTTTGTAATTGTATCTGCAACTTACGAAGTTGAGTTGACTTCCATCTCTTAGTTTACAGAGAATTCCTGTTGTCTTAAGGGGCTACTGCGTCTATCTATGACCTTTCATTTGTTTGTCTTAACTTCATTTAAATAATTGTACACCATCCAAAACGAGGATAGTATCTGCTCTTGTAATGACTCACCATCCTCTGAATACAGAGGGTACGTACAGTGCATTCTGGCGTGAAACTTTTAGATACAAACACAGCCCGTCTTTTAGTTTATCTCCTGTGCAGAACTTGTGTAGCATCTAGGGTAGAGCCTATATAAAAAGCCACCTAGGACTTAAGAAAGAAAAAGTTCTATTTCATGGGAAAGAACAGAGGAGGCCGTCATCCGCTCTATGGTTTATGCATATGCCTTTCACCTTATTTAAAAATTGCCACTAGAAATTGTACCTTTCCTCAGGCCTCCTCCTGTCCTTCACTGCAGGATATATTACTCATGTCAGACCCAAATTTACCTCTGGCCCACACAAACCTGCTCTTATCTTGCTGATTGTTCCCGTAAATTACTGACACAAGCAAAGCTTTGTCAGGAAACTGAGGTAATTGAAAACTCCAGAGAAGTTGAAGAAAATGTGTCCTGGATTATTTTCGGCTTCTTCCTCTTTCAGATAGTTTGTGTTCCTCATCTGAGTCATTGCTAAATAGTTTAAAGGCTACGCTTGAATTCAGTATTAGATAGAGGGCTTATTTATTCATGTTTACCTTGAATATGCCCCCTTTGGACTGGTGTGAGTTCTCCCTCACCAATTCTACTTTTCAATCAGTAACTGGAAGATCATAGTGGAGGTGGGCGCTGCTGCACGTAGGTAGTGGTTACTTGGGAAAGAGAATTGTTTATCCATGTGGGTAAAATTTGCGCCTCAGTATAATCTTGTAAATAGCTGTCGAACATTTTCAGGTGTGTTACATTATACATTTCTGGTTTGTATCAGGGTTCTTTCTCAGTCTCTTATTTTTGTTTCACTCACTAGGCTGTTTTGCGTGTTGTCACTGAATTGTCTTTCTACTTGGTTAATGACTGGTTAGGTGGGGAACTAGATGTTTCTGATGGCCTCTTTCTAGATGACTTGCACATTTTCTCAGTTCCTTCAGGATGGCGGGCTTTGTGCTGAGTGCCGGGGGCAGCTCGTCACAGTCTCTCTCTCTTATACACACACACACACACACACACACACACACACACACGGAGTCATCTTTGGAGACCAACCCTTGGATAAATGCATTAATGAGGCACACACAGGCTACTTCTAGAAATCCAAAGAGGGGCATTTCTAAGATGAGGGTTTTAGAGAAGATTGTCTTAAGATGGTGACCCTTGAGTCATGTTCTGAAGGACAAAAAGAAAACACATGGGAGTGTGTCCAGGCAGAGGCAATGACAGGAATGGTGAGAGAATGGAGAAGGACGCAAGGAGGGGCCGGCTCACCACAGCTCCGAGGGCCAGCGAAGGCAGGCACGCTCTGCATGCTTGGGAAAACCATGAATTGGCTTTCATGTACGGCTTTCTTACCATCATGTACTTGTCAGTTAATTCAGTGAACATTTATTAAATATCTATCTGCTTGGTGGCACTAAGTTGCAGACTTGGGACTACAAAACAGTATGGTCCCTCCCCTTAAGAAGCTTGCGAGCTTAGGAGGTTCAAGTAGAAGAAGACAGACAAGACCTTGAAAAAAAACCAAAGAGAACTTCTGACCGATGTAGAAATGTGGAATGAGGTGGCAGGTGATAAGAACACAAGTAGAACTCAGGGTATAGTGGAGTCGGGAGGAGACCAGTTGTTTCTCTTGAGCATACTTATTTCAACCTTTTTAAAGGAAATATGTCAACATAACAGCTGTTAAAACTGTGATGAAATAAGGTTAGAGTAGTAAAGAAATGAAGAATATTAAGAAATCTCTTTAAAGAACATACAGGAGGTGTCCTTCTCCTGCTAGCCTTCCACCAGCATTCGGGGACTGCACCGTGCCCTGCTGTGTTAGAGGCAGGTGGCACCTTGGGAGGCTGGTGCCCACGTGATGGGTTAAGGGGATATCAGGGCACTTCTTGGGATTTGAGGCATGCCTGAAGTAAAGGAATGACAGTGGTCATGGAGGAAGAAACAGCCGGGAGTGTGACTAACAGACTTGGTAACTCATTTGGGGATGGTGCTCTCAAAGCTTTCCCCCTTGGGACACTCTGCAGGGGACTTCCACTGGGCTTTGTGAGGAGGGGAGGGAGGTTACTGCTCTGTCCATGCAGACAGGTAGGTTCAGGGGGCCTCTGAGACCATCTGACAGTGGGGGTCTAACGCTCAGGAGGAAGTCTGAAGAGGGTGATGCCCTTTTGCATTTTTTGAGTCTTGATATGTTAGTAGGAATTGAAGCAGTGGGTGTTGAAAAGTCAGTGATTGGAATGAGGACAGCAGAGTGTCCCAGAGGGGCCCTGGCAAACGCTACTGTTTAAAGGTTGAGTGGAAAAAGCAAATCTTGGTCAGTGCGTAAGGAGGAAAACCAAGAAGAATGCGGTTAGGAATTTAAAAGAGTGCTTTTAAGGAGGAAGTCATCAATGGAATTAAAAGCCGCCTCTTCTATGTGTAAAGATGTGCTATGGTTTTCAAAACAAATTAAATACATTAGGCGGGACTGTTATTGCTAGTAACATGCAATAACTGACTAATGGCATATAAAAAATACCACAAAGCTTAGAGAAAAAGCAAATTAAACCAGGCTTTCAAGATGATATACCATCTTCTAGAAGTCAAATGTAAAGGATGGCTGCTGCTTCTATGAAGACACAGGGTTGAGTTTGTTTTTCTAGTGAAGAGATGAGAGATATTCAGTGGACTACCCCCTACTTCCAGCCTGTTCCTTTGGTGGCCCACTCATGAGTGGGTGCGCAGGGGCAGAACAGAGCTCACAGGCACATCTGAGCGGTCACCCCAGTGCCTGGCCTCACTCATTCCCAGCTTTAAGCCACTGGCTGCCAGAGCAACACATCAAAACACACCCTGATTAACTTACTCTTATCTTGCTTTACCCACAGAACTCCCCAAATCATTCCCAAATCTCAGTGATCTAAGTACACGGCAGGAATTTTTAGCCAATTTCAGGAGACTTGGAAGGAAAAGGGTTATGGTCACACCAATGCTGGGAGTGGGTATATCTCACTAGTTTCTATGACTAAACTCAAGCTGAAAAATAAAAAAAAAATCAAAGAATCTGCTTGGGTTTCTCCCACCCTTACATTTAAATGTTGTTCTATTTTCTCTGATATTTGCTACCTGAAGCAATATTTTAGTTCCCACACAACACCCTTTCCTCTGCATTCTGGTTCTTCCCCTGATCCTGGCCTGCCCTCTGACACTGTTTCCAACTTACATGTTTTCCTCTCTCATTTCCCTCTTCCCAATGCTGACATGCATGCGCCACAAACCTGTAGCCACAGTGTCTGACTTCCTCGGTGCTTCTCCTGTTAATGCACACCATGTGGAACAGGATATCAGATGATAATGCTTACACTTTAGTGCCCTTTGAAACAAGAATTTAATTATCCTAATTAAAAAGATTACCTTATAGAAGACTTTTGGGGGAAAGAGTAGGCAGGGTGCCTTTTTCTCAATGACTTGCACCTCAAAGCCGAAAGGGATATTCTGCTGATACTCGCTGCATCTATTAAAGCCCAGGCACCAAGATCAGAAATTAATCTTGATTTCTTGACCCAACCCAGAGAATGAATCCCGAAGGCCTGGCTGGGTTTGTTTTGGGAGTGTATTAGTTTCCTTGGGATGCTGTAACAAAGTAAATGAAGAAGCACAAACTGAGTGGCTGAAAACAATAGAGACCTATTCTCTCACAGTTCTGGAGGCTCAAAGTTCAAAATCAAGGTGTCAGCAGGGATGGTTCCTTTTGAGGGAGGTGAGAAAGAATCTGTCTCATTTCTTTCCTCTAGCTTCTGATGACAGCTGGCCATCCTTCTCATTCTTTGTTTTGATTTATTTTACTTATTTATTTATTTTCTGAGGCAGAGTCTCACTCTGTTGCCCTGGGTAGAGTGCTATGGCATTATAATAGTTAACAGCAACCTTAAATTTTAGGGAAAAGCAATCCTCTTGCTTCAGCCTCCAAAATAGCTGGGACTATAGGTGCCTACCATGACTTCTGGTTAGTTTTTCTATTTTTTTCCTGTCTATCTATCTATCTATCTATCTATCTATCTATCTATCATCTGTCTATCTAATCTATCTATCTATCTATCTATCTATCTATCTATCTATCCATCCATCCATTGATCTATCTAGACAGAGTCTCACTCTGTTGCCCAAGCTAGAGTGCCGTGACATTATAGCTAACAGCAACTTCAAACTTTTGGGCTCAAGCAATCCTCTTGCTTCAGGCTTCCAAGTGCTGGGACTAATTTTTCTATTACACCCTGCTAATTTTTCTATTTTTAGTTGAGACAGGTTCTCACTCTTGCTCAGGCTGGTCTTGAACTCCTGAGTTCAAGCAATACACCTGCCTCAGTCTCCCAGAGTGCTAGAATTACAGGTGTGAGCCATCATATGCAGGCATTCCTTGGCTTGTAGGTGCATCACTAATTTTTTCCTGTCTTCATGTTGTCCTCTCCCTGTACTCTAAATGTCTCTTCTCTGGGAGGCTGAGCCAGGTGGATTGCTTGAGCTCAGGAATTCTAGGTCAGCCTGAGCAAGAGTGAGACTCCAAATAGCTAGGCATTGTGGCAGGTGCCTGTAGTCCAGGCTACTTGGAAGGCTGTGACAAGGGGATCACTTGAGACCAAGAGACTGAGGTTGCTGTGAGCCATGATGCCATGGCACTCTACCAAGAGTGCCAATGTGAGACTCTTGTCTCAATAAAAAAAAAAAGTTTCTTTTTTGTAATAATGAGGACATTAATCATACCAAATCAGAGGCCACTCTAATGACCTCATCTTAACTTGATTATACCTGCAAGGATGCTATTTCCAAACACAGTCATATCATAGGCATCAGAGGTTAGGACTTTAGCATATATTTGGATGGAGAACACAATTCATGACAAACAAGGAGTTAGGGTCAGACACCATCTCCTCTTCTTTCCCAGTTCTCCTCCACCTCTATCTTCCTGTTTTTCCTGAGTGCTTCTATTCCCTATTCTTTCAGGGTCCCATGAGGTCCCCATTTTCTGGGGCAGCACCTGAAATTCAGACATTCATTTCTCTCCACCCAATAAAAAGAAGCTTATCTGTGATCTACTCCCTCAGGGCTCAACTCTCAGGTATAGGCTTAATAAAGTAATCCAAGTGAAGGTGAAAATAGGTGTAATAGTTCAATATCACCCCTACTAGGTGTTTGCATTTAGCCGATGACTATACGAAGGTGCTGGTAGAAATTTTGCAGTGGAGAAGATTTTTTTCTTTTCTTTTCTTTCTTTCTTTCTTTCTTTCTTTCTTTCTTTCTTTCTTTCTTTCTTTCTTTCTTTCTTTCTTTCTTTTAAGTAGATAGGTCTGTTCTGTAACCTGGAATCATAGCTGTCTCCTCCATCTGTGAAAAGGATGGGCCCTATTTGTTACTTTCTTAAGGAAAAGTTATTACTACAGACCATTTGATCTATGTTCAAATTGCTTGCATTTATTCATCCCATGATTGTAAGTGTGCCAGGGGAGATTTGCTCCTCACAAGGAAGTCCATCAAGTGAAAGAATTTTATTTCAGAAAATGCCAACGTGCAGAGAAAGCATGAAGAATATAAGCCCATTTTAAACCATGAATAATTTTCAAAGAGTGAACACGAGAGAGGGAGGGAGTTCGGTTGCTAGGAAAATAGAATAAAATAAACAGAATCTCCCTCCCCCTTGCTTGTTTTTCATTGGGGGGTGGGCTGTGCTTTCCAGTCTTGCTGTGAAGTGTTTGTCCCTCCCATCTCAGTGGTGACAGACTCCCAGTGATGCCTACATGTCTGTCTCACAGGTGTGGGGTCTGATACTTGCCAGCTTAGCCAGACTTCGGAGGAATCTCCCACCGTGGTTATAAAGAGAAGAGGAGAGAGATAATAGTTCACTGGCATCAGTAATCTACTTCCTCCCACTGGCTGAGCGTTGGAATAATAGCCTTGGTACTCGCCCTCCTACACCCCTCCCCTGGCTCCGCCGCTGTCAGATTCTCTTCCCTTCTCCACAACTGGGAACTCTAGGGAGCAGATTGTTTTGGCTGGAATTAGCCGGGCACAGATGGTACCACCTGCTGCATGTTCCTTACTTCTCTTTCAGCTCTGAGAGTTTTTGTGTTTTTTAGGAGTTCAGAGGAAGGGGAAATGGCTGAGGCCCTTGCTCATGCTTGATTCTAGCACAGCTGTTTAGAGCAAACTGGCAGCTGTGGGGACATGCTGATTGGGGAAGGTGCTTCCCGGGTAACGTGCCGCTGTGGCGTCCTGTTTGCTGTATCTCACGGTTCAGTTTCCAAAATACAAACTTTCTTTGGGCCAAACAATTTCTGTTTTCCAGGCTGACAGATCTGCCTGTGACCAGACACAAGGCAGGTGGTCTCGCATGAGTCTGAGAAATGAGATTCTCTCCTTCTAAAGAGAGAAGGGCATAGGATGTCATGTTGGTATCGGTTTCATAGTGGAGGAAATTGTGAAAAGGCCACAAATAGGTTGCTAAGCTCATTTCTGGACTATTTACTGGGAATAACAACCCATGAGATCTGGGACTCCCACAGAGTGAATCTCATAGATTAACAAACTCAATTTTCTCACCTATTAAAAATGTGACATTGGACCAAAGGATTTAAGAAGTCCCATTCCTTCCAATTCTCTGACTTCTACCTGTGGAGTTACTCCTGAGTGCTTATTCATAGATCAGACTATAAATCATTCATGAGACCTGGTGTTCTCTCTACCTGACTTCTTCTTCTACCCTTCCCCCTTTTCTACTATGCTTTGTTAGGCTGGCTTTCTTTTTATTCTCAAAAGAAAAAACTCATTCCTGGCTCAGGCGTTTTCCCTGCTGTTCTTTGGTCCTGGAACAGTCACTCTGTGGATCTCCCCAGGCCTGACTCCTTCACATCCTCCAGGCTCAGGTCAGTCACCACTGTCACAAAGAGGTTTCTCCTCATACTCTTCACACCTCAGCTGAAGTTGCCCGTCTCCTGCTCCATCTCGTTCACTATTACACCACCCTCTTTTATGTGTGGCAAAACACTTAGCACCTTCTGAAGAGATCTATATGATTATTTCATCATTTACCTTTCCCACTAGGATGTACATCCCTGAAAACAGGGATACTGTCTAGAGCATCATCCAAAAATATACATCTTATTGAGAGAATGATGTTATTTTGTGTTTAAATAGAGAGAACATCAGGGACAGAAGGGGCTGTGCTTGGGACTTCCATACTGGCATATTCCTAAGGCACCTGGAATGATCCTTCCTCATCTATGTCTGCCTCGCCAGGCTGTTGGAGACCTAAGGCCCACGGTCCTGTCTTGCTCATCTTTGCATGGTGCACAGTACCTAGTCTTGTGCCCTACACAGAACAGATACTCAGGAAATGGAATCGTTATCAATGTCCGAAGTATTGAGATGCATCCTAGAAGTAAGAGAAGCATCAATAGAATCAATAAAAGCATCTATGCCACTACTGGTCCCAGATCTACCAGTAACTATGGGATGACTTGGAGTTTTATTTCCTTTGAGCTCCAGATTTTAAAAAGCTAGGACTTTGGACAAGATTCCTTGGCAGTCTAGATTCTTTTGATACATTTCCATCTATTCCCATTTTCCCATTGCAGATTTATGAATCTCCTGCTTCTCCTGTTACTCTGTATGCACCTGGTGCCTTATTTCCTCCTCTGACCATCTCTGGGTCATTTGGTGCATTAAGGGTTCAGAAAAGTCATGACTACAGAAAGCATGCTAGTAAGGACTCGCAAAACAGCCTCAGCTGAAAACTCTGGGTGGGGCCGCAGCTCTTCAGTGGGCATAAGCACTGTCAAAGGTCTTCAACAAAACTAGTGGATAAAATGCATCAACAGCAGTCAGTCATTTGAAGAGAGCATTTCTCACAATTGAGACTCTCTCTGGCTCTCAGTTAAAGCAAACTCCAGCCCATAGTGGTTAATAGCCCTGAGATAATGAGGTGACATCTTGGAGCAAAATAGGTTTCCAAAATTGACCATTTCCTTTCCATTCTTATGTGGAAGAATTCTTATAGACCAGAACAAACTTCTTGCAGAAAGTAGAGAAACAAACTCATTCCCTTTGTTGTATCCATACCTTTGTGGAAGTATTTTACTGTAATGTGTTACAAGGAGCACTGAACGATGATTCAGAAGCCTGGGAGTTTGACAACCTATGCTTAGCTGCTTTCTGGGAGACTATGGGACAGACACAAACCCCTGGTGTGGTCTTTAGCCGTCCTCAAACTATAGCCCGTGGGCCACATGCGGCCCACCAGGCACATTTATCAGGCCCACCAGGTTTTTTTGCTGCTGCTGCCAGTCCTGCTTAGCCCGCCCCAGCCTCATCCTGGGACCCGCAGTCCAGCCCTCCAACGGTCTGAGGGACAGTGAACTGGCCCCCAGTTTAAGAAGTTTGAGGACCCCTGGCTTAAGGATATGTAGACCTCAGTTTCCTCACTTGTAAAATGCAGGTGGTATATTAATTAACTGCCTTTATCTTTCCAATTGTTACAAACATAATTTTTCTTTCCCAATCTTGGAGGAGAGATTTGTTGAAGAATGAGAACAAGATTTTTGACAATTTTACCATAGACTCAAAGTGTGTTGTAATTTGGTCAAGGCACAAAGGTCTTTATAACAGGCCGATTCATAGATAAAGGCACCTGACTTGAGGAGTCATGACTGACAGTAATGAAAAGTATCTGTACAAGTCCTTATTCTAATTTCCATTCTTAAAATCAAGGTAGTACATATGAAGCAGCTCCTGTGGTTAGAACTCTTGTTCTGTTGAGATTTTGCTGTTCCAGCACAGTTTACTTTCAAGTGAGTGAAATGTCCCTTTTCATAGAATTATCTTCGATGGTGTAGGAGCACTTTAGATTGCAGAAAAGAGAAAAAGTATCTATTTAGACGTTAGGCTGATGATTCTTCAGCCTGCTCTCTCCAGAGATAGCATTTTAAGGGTTAAAGCCGAGTGGGCAGGCTGGTTTGTACTTCTCGTTTTCCCCTCCTGTACCTTCAGCTGGAAACCTATGAGCTCACACTTTCTAAGCATGTTCAGTAATGAAGTGGTAGACCTCCACAGACCGTTTCAGGACTGCAGGAAGTGGTTGAGGGTTATTCAATAGCTGGTGTTCTCCTTCATGTCTGTACCAATCCTGGGCTGCCCTACAGGGTTGGGAAATGTTATTTGTGTTGGAAGTGGTGTCTTTCAAAAGAGATGTAAAAACCAAGGTCTGGGTTGCTTGTGGTCACTAAATATACCATAATGTTTTCTGTGAGCACAGAGATGTTCTCGAATTTCCTTTCTAAATTTATATTCTTTTATTCATCCATATTTTTTCAAGTAATTTGAAGGCTGTATTTCTCTTTTACTAAACAAAACTAGAACTGAGTATAACCATAATTCTTTGTCCTATAATAAGACTGTTTTAGAAAAGGATAAAAGCGAATCCTTCTTGTTGGAGAAAAATGTCATAAACTAAAATCTAAGTTTCCCATAAAGCGAATGAAGATAATTTAATATTTTCTCTACTTTGTTGCTGGCAATATCTTATAAATTATACAGAATTTTTTTGTGTGAGGCTGTTTTCAAAACCTTTTATTTTTCCAGTATCAACATTTTATATGTTTTCCATTTATGTAAGATAGTGAAATATAAAAATGTCTCAAAAGCACCCCTTTCAAATTCTTTCCATTTCTTGGGCATTGTTGCTTATTTTTAACACTAACTATACAAGTGTACACACACAATCTTAGCAAACCTACATACACACACATGCACAAGCACACAGACACTTCCCTTTTCTCTGAAAATGGTCAGATCAGGATCATAATGCACAAATCTTCCTCGGAATGTTTCCTTATGTTAGATCGGTTCTTTTGAATTCAGTGCTTGCCAATGCAAAATCTCCTGCCAGGGCAGTAGTCTATTTTTACCATTTTGGGGGCTTATTCTTCGTTCCAAATCTAACAGGCATATTCCGTGGAGTGAAAGGGAGAAAGCTGAGTGGGTGCACTTACAAATCAGGATCATCAGGATTTGCAATTTCTGTGGAATCAAAGCTATGAATGAGAAAGACCAATTAGAATACTTAAAAGATCATTTGTCACCACTTTAATCTTCATGTATTTTTTACTCATCATTTTCTTTGACTAAAATTATTAGAATCCTTGTCATAGTCATCTCAAGGCCAAATGGGAGTAGTGGTGTCCATTTTTTATTTTCAGTCTTTGGGAGCATTTTAACGTGTCATGCTGGATTGTGGGTGGTGGGTAACTGTTTCAACAGAGAAAGTTTTAGCTCATGACACATTCAGCGTCATCTCATCTCAGTGTCAGTTCTCTGACTAATTCCATATTTCATTTACAAATGAAGACTAAGGGATTTATTTCTGTTATTTAATAGCATTTGTTTAATTCCAAGATTAATATATCATCTTCAATCCTGAAACAGAGGCCCTCTGAAACATCAGACCCAAAAAAATTGGACACGGCCTGCTAGCCCGAAAAGAACATGTTGCCAATTATCTCCATGTTTATTTAAATATTTTGCTCTAAAGGAAGCAATCATTCCTTTATACTTCTTTAAATTTAGTATTGACATTTTTATTTTGGGAAAGGAGTTTTTTTTTTTTTTTTAACATGGATACAGGAAAAGAAAACTCTCCAATAAAAATATTGTCTAAAAAGTTTGTTTTGTCTGCATGATTTACTAAATATGTACAATTTCAATTCACAGCGAAGGTAACAAAGATTTAAACAGCCAACATCACAAATGTCTCAAGTTCTAAAAAAAAATCACTGTGCACAGTTTAACAATTTAATTGAAAAAAAACAAAGCTAAGCCTTCAGTCTGAATCTTTTTTTATGATGGGCACAAGCCATGTATTTTCTTCATCTTTGTTACACGATGCATATTTCAGTGACTAAAAGCCCCTTCCCATTTTAGTATATTAGGTTATGTCAGTACATACTGAAGAGAGGCATAAATTGCCTCTTCGTACACCAATATGATTCGTGATGTGTTCACATATATGTCATAATATTTATTAATATGTAAAATGATCAGATGAGTTACCTGCGATACTTCTTAATGTCTTCAAATGTAGGAATGTTCTCTTGCATGTATAATTTTTTTAAAATTTATGAGTGCTTATTTAAGTAATAATAATTTCACCAGTGTCCCTTTGATGTAAGGTATCTAGAAAGAACTATTCTGCTCTTGAGATATAAAGATTTCACTTCTCTACACAGTTCAGGTTTATAAAGTTTGCTATTATATGAATCTGAATGTTGTGGTCATTCTGATATAATGATGAAGTGGGTGAACCAATTAATCATTATCAACAAATGTTGTGTACAGAATAGTTGAGTTACCATTAAGAATGGAGCTATAACTTCAACTACCCTATAAAATCTATAAGGTTGTTTTCACATATATTTTTTTCCCATGTAAAATCTTTGGTGTTTCCCCCCCCTCTTTTTTTTAATATGTAATATGATTGATGAACATGTAATGTGAGATTCAAATAATTGCATTGAGCATGTTTATTTGAATAATTGCCCCATTGCACAATCAAATCAATCTGCTGAGTGTTTGTTTGAAAGTTTTTACATGTACATGGGATCATATACTCAAATAAATGCAGCTGTGTTTATTACAATGTGTGGGGCTCCAGATATATGCACACTTATTTGTGTGTATATTCAGTGCCCTACAGCCCTGAACGGCCTCACACATCTTGGAGCAAAAGCATGGTTAACAATTTTTCAGTTCAATACATGTAAACTTATTGTTGGGTGATCACCTCAAATTTGTGGCTAAGATTTGCTTTTATTAAGGCTTTCATCCTTAAAAAGATTTTTAAAAATGACCACGTTTCAAAGTTATCTGATAGTGAAAAGTTCTACTATTTATTCAAATGCAGTCCTTTCTTTCCTCCTTCCTTCAGGTCCTCCCACACCTCCCCCAGTCCAATCCATGCTAAAGAAGACGGGTGTTTTGTTTAGTTCTTGCTGAAAAATTCTGATACTCATTTCTCTTCCCAGTTATGTCAGGTCTAAGCCTACGGTGCCATGTGACAAAAAGATTGCACAAATCTGCTGACATATAAAAGGCTCCGGGAGAAAATGGGCAGGGGTGCTCCAATGTTTCATCAACCTCCCCTATTCCAGAGGTTGGGGGAGAAAGAGTTAGATTTAGAACTAAGAGTGTGGGAAGAGTAACTATTTGATAAAGGAAGAGAGAAGAATACATCTGATGTTACTAACATGGATGTCTCTTGATTATGAAGGGGGATTTATGACCTTGGAAAGGAATCTTAGGATAAGTTAAAAGTTTTTTTTCTTCCCTGGAGTTGGAAGATTATGATTATGCAGTGTTAATGTGCAATAGAGTCAGTGGATAAACAGCATTAAGAAAGCCCACTCAGATATGGGATA
>NW_003852459.1:3804399-3823689 GCF_000181295.1 Otolemur garnettii
CTAGTAACCTACTTCAAGGCAGCTAATAGTGTGAAGAAGAGAAATATAATTCAAACCACACAAGAACTGTTCCTTAATTTTTGGAAAAGATGTTTTCAATGAGTAAACTGGATAACAGAATTCCAATGGCCTGCCAAGAGTCTGGAAAGATAGCGTGCTTTTCCATTTGAAAAGACCACCATGTAGGGAGGTAATTTTACAGGAAGCATAAGTGTATTTGGAGAAAAGACAAGAGGTTTTGCCTTCTAGGAAACCTCAAGTCCTTATGTTATGTGTGGACATGGAAAGGATGCTACTGGGACAAAGGATAAGACATTTCTCACAGTAGTGATTCATCCACAGGGGCAGGGTGGTACGTTGCTTAATGGGAGAGATGGGTTCTGGAATCTGACTTGCTGGGTTCAAATCTTTTACAACTGGCTGTGCAAACTCGGGCACATTTACCTCTCTCACGGTCAAGGTCTTTACATTTGGGGACTTAACTTGGGAGCTGGATATAAGAACTAAGAGAGACGATGTATGTGAAGTGCAAGGACTGCGCATAGTAGGCACTCAATTTATGTTAGATCATTTTATTCTTATTCATTAATACATGTTCAATAATTTCTCAAGTTCTAAGTAGGAGACATGCAGCAGGAGCAGAGTACATGGAAGAAATGAATCTGAATAGAGAGAAAAGAAATCGTAGGTGAAAAATTTCTTGGTACTTTAGTTGCTACAGAATACATGGAAGAAACTGTCCACAACTTCTGTGGATATTAATATCTCATCAGCTCAGGAACACAAAAAGTCAGCTAGTTGGGCCACTTCATGGGGAGACCATGTTAATAACTAAATGAACATAACAGTTGATACGGCTCTGTCTTTTCCAAACCAACAAAACTGAGAGCAGTGTCTTGAGAGAGATAGACAGTGAGCATTCTCCAGTAGGCCAAGGCCTCTTAGAAATGCGTGGGCAATGCCTGCCTAAGTACAAGCCATCCTATGGATATGCTATGGTTACAGACCATCAATTTCCAGAGGACTCATTTGCTAATAAACAATATGCTTCTAGTATAGATATATTATTTCTGCATTCTAAACTGACAGCCTGAAAGAATAAATTTTCATCTATGATTTCAGGGAAAGGAGCAGGTGAGAGTTTTGACATATGCCTTACACTAAATAGTCTGATCTCCTGCCATTTCATCCACATTTAACTAATTCAGTTTGTATAGGCACTGACTTGGACATTCACCTCTTTGTAACTTCTTTGGTTGGTATACCTGATTCAAATCAAGACGTCCTAGAATTAAATTTCCACATGAACAAGATTGAGAATATCCAAATTGATACTGAGTGAATCAAAACTTGTTTAGGGTAAATATTTTCTCTAATATCTAGGTTCATGATTCACTTGACAGCTATAATGATAACTGAAGTTAGTAATAAAGGGAAGTTTTGTGGTATAAAAAAATTACCATATAACTGAGGAAAAAATTGACTAGTAATTTAAAACTTAGACTGTGTCTACTCAAAGTAGAAATGTCTTTATTACTTTTCTAAATAAGAAAGCTACCACAATGTCTCAACAAAGAAAAGCATCTACCTCAATGCCTCAGTAGAGAAAGCGCTCAGCAAAGGCCAGATTTAATTTTAGTAGACAGGGCTCAAGGAGTTGCAGATTTTTTAAATTTCATAGTCTTGGTTTGTGACAGTTAAGTCATATTAAGTCAACATTTACATAGTGTTTCCTTCCTCTGTCCTAGTCCTGGGGCTCAGGAAAAGCAAGCAAGCAATAGTCATTGGTAAAAAAAAATTAAGTCTTATGACTCTGGTATCAGTCTAGGGAACAAATTAAACAGGTTGAGGCAAAAAAGCACTGGATCCCATGAATAAGTAGGTCATAATTTCCTTCTTGATTTAAATGATTCAATACATTAAATTATAACAAACATACTTTATCAATGAAACATTCATAATTAACACATAATTAGATGACAATTCAACTTTATTTCCCAATCTCAGAGTCATCAACTCCCCCAAACAGTTCTCACTTATAATTTTTGTATGAATACATTCTCACAATATTACTAGTGCTTAATATAAACAAATAAAAAACTTTGGGGGCCCCATTAATATAGGAAAATGGACTAAATGTCCACATATATCACATTGATAGAAAATTCATGCAGAACTTCACTTGGATGGAACCTAACATACTGACAACAGTCACATCATGAGATGTTTGGTCAAGAGACCAAAAAGTTAACATGCTGGAAAACTGACAAGCCGGGAAGCCAACAGAAGGGTACTTAATCACAAGTTTAGGGACATCATTGGATGGTTAGCGTCTTGTTGCTAGGCAGTGTTTCTAAATAGCAGATCTCGCATCTTAAAGAACCAGAATATTTTAGCTTTACTTTTTAAAATACAGTTTATTTTTCAAGTTAATTATGCATATCTGTGTTTGTCAACTTTTGGGTCTCTCAACTTTCTATATGCCTATAAAACGTATAGACTATCTCATTTAAAATAAATAAATATATTGACTGGATATCTACATGTATGATAGCCCTCACTAAAATAAAATTTTCCACTCACCATGTAGTAAATGATAAAGTTTGCATATGGTCATATAATAAAACCAATCAGAGAGGGAAAGATGGCTTCAGTGATGTGCCTATTGTAGCTGAATAATGGAATACAAAATATATTTGAGGTTGATTAAAATACTAAAATGAATGCAGGTATGAAAATATCTTTACTCTGTAAACGCTTAAATAGAACTTAGTACTAAAGGAAATATTTTTATGGCTTTGCTATTTATCAACCTTGTTCTCATCACAAATACCCTTGACCTTAATGGTAAAGGACACACTCCCCTGTCCCCATTCTCAGGTGGATGCTGCCACTTGTGCTGCCTCCAGCACGGGCCCAGTGAAGGATAAGGGATGATACTAAGTACAAATGCGTCTCGAGGGTCATTTCCAATCACCAGAAAGGATGCCACATGTATATATGGGCAGTCAAAGTGTGACAAGAAATGTTCACACTCCTCTTTCTTTTCTTTTTTGCCTCCTCATCACTTTCTTCCCCAAAGCATTAATACTTAGGTCAATTTTTTCCCATTCATATTAAAATGTTTGAGAGTAGACTCCCTTGTCTAAACTGAGAGGTTTTCCTAACCTGCAACCCCCCGTCCCTATTTTTCCCTCTTGCCAATGTTTTGATGGAGATCCCACAGCCTTTCTTGTCCCATCCAGGGCCAGTAGAGCATGTCTAGGGGAGAATTGGAGGTGGGCTAGAGCAGGGATGCTTCTGAGTTAGCTTGTTGTCAAGGGTAGGAGCAGACAGGGAGGGAGGGAGAACCCAGCTAGAACTCAATTACAGGACTGCAAATCACATCTTGGATTGTGGGAAATAATAGTAATTTACATTAGATACCTATCCTTTCTTTCTTTCTTTTAAATTAGCCCCTCATCTCTTTACTCATAGGAAAGAATGGTGTCTTGTCAACTCCTTGTAACTGTTCCTAATTAGTAATGCATGCATTGGAAATAAACTAAAAATTTAGATAACTATATTTCAGTCTTCCAAATATAGGTGGTTTCAGTAGCTATTTTGGTCTTTTCTTTTATGGTACTAACACTTTTAGCTGATTCAAAATGTAGCCAATCGATTAAAACTACACAACATTGCCTCCAAACTGTGGCTTACTCAATGCTTTGGATGGTGAAATGAATACATCACCAATTGAATTTCTTATGCTATGTATCGACAGGGTCATCACAGCTTAAGAATTTGAGGATATTTTCAGTAACTGGCTTCTGGGGGCCACGTCATTGGCCTGGCCATTTGAATGCTCCTTTGACATGATTTGTGAATTTGCTTTCCAGAATAACTCGAGGGATATGAAGACAAGCACACTCATAAACACATGAACGATCCAATAAACAGGCAACAAAAAAGTCCTACTGAGCTCAGCAAAAGCATACTTTCTTCCTTGTTGAAGGTATCAGCATATGCTACATCTTATGTTGCACAAGTGTGCTCATTAAATATTATGAAATGTACAGCAGGCTGGGAAGCTCTAACCAGCTAGTCAAAGTCACTCATACCTGTGTGTTCATATTTATGTCGCAGAAGGGAACTGCTTTTCTGGAATGTCTTGTCACATAAGTCACATGCATACATGCCACTCTCTGTCTTCTTGATCTTCTTGCGAGACAGACAGGAGTCGGAGTCTGTCATGTCATCTAGGCCTGACATGTAGTCTTGTGCTCCATCAAGCAATTCTCCCTGTGATAGAATCACACAGTTCAACACAGTGGCTTCACTTTGTGCTTACACCAAACACCTTCGAACAGGCTGACGTCTGGACGACCTCAAAAATGCTTGCATTAATTGGTCTAATTTTTTAAAAATTAATTATTTTCCATGAACAACATGAGGTCTCATATTCCAGCAAAAATATAAACATTCTCTTCCCCGGAGAGTAGAGCTCACTATTTTTCAAGGACAGAAAACAGTCAACTCTAAGGTGAGAGAAACATAAATTTTTCTAAAATCCTTCATTTTATTTCTACTAGGAAATATCCAAGTGAAAATTAAACATTGGAATTTGTGTGTTTTCCAGTGTGCTTAACTTTAGAAATGATCTGTAGCTGTAGAAACCCCATTTTAATTGAATTTTATATTTAGGTACAAAATGTTATTATTATGCAATCTATTTAAATGTATGTCTACCAACTAAAGGCCTCAAGCTATATTTTTATATTTAATTTTCTAATTTGAAATAGGGAATATTAATAACACTTTTTATCAATGTTCTATGTTAAAACAGCCTTCAGCATTAAGCAATAATGAATGTGGATCAGTAAATTATTAAATTTCTTGATATTTATTTTGTCTTGATCCAAAGGAGAGCAAACTTGCATGATAACATACATTTCCATTTGCTAGCCCACAGTTCAGTTTTCTTAGACTACGTTTGCACTAATTAATATTAGAGGAGATTAAATAGGCTTAAATTCATTTACAAAGAGGGCAGATGTACTATAAATCGGAATACTGGAACAGCTGTTACAGAGGTGCACTGCTACTTACCCTCCTATTTTGCCAGCAAGGATTAAACTGCATAATGTTAAAATATACCTGCTTGAATTTGATAAACCATAAATTATTAGCTAGTTTGAAAAGTCTGGTATGAGGTCATGTGGACTGTATGAAATATTTTTTTAATGCTCTTCAAAATAAACTATTTTCTCTAAAACCCAGTACCTATTGTTACAGCAAATTGTGCACATCTTGCAAAGTGTGTGGCTGTTCATAAACTTTAACTTTCAGCACTTCTATAAAACATACCGAATACTATTATCAATATACAGTTCTAAATGCAGATGAATTAACCTCCGAAATTAACATTAATTGCTTCTTTATCTTTTTCTTTAAGTGAACATGCTTATGGAGTACAGTGTTCCACTGTTGCATCCATTTGTTTTTCTAGGCCACCGAAAGGATTAAGTTCACTTTAAAACAAACTCCTCTATTGCTCCTGATTTTTCTGACTAAGGTTTTTTCTTCCTACATGCACATGAACAGTATGATTGCCACCTCCTTTCTTCAGAGCGAAAAGGTACATCTCATTACCTGAAATCCTTGTTTCCGCTGGTACTTTCTCCTTTGCTGCATATCAGCAAAAGTAGCTGCTCCAGTTGGGTAGGTATAGGCCATATGTGGTAGGAAGCTCATCTGATCCAGTCCTGGGTATGGTCGTAGCCCAGGGATACTGGTCTGGACTGGTGGCATGAAAGTGGCAGGGGGAAATGCGCTTTGTGGTGGAAGAGCTGTGTATAAAGGTTTGGCACTAAATGGGTTCATGCCGAACACTGGGTTAGTGCTTTTGTTGTCCAGATTATTTGAATTTGAAAACTCCTTCTTGATAAAAGTCAAGTTCAGAGGCTCATCTGAGTTTTCAGATGATGAAGAAATACTGTTATGGTCTAAATTTATGCTACTAGCTTTTGTTTTGTTCTTTGTGGCTATAATACTTTTGGGTTCTTTCATTTGTTTTGGTAATGACAAGTCCAAAGGCTCAGCCTGGAGCTCCTCCGAAGAGAAGCTGTTTGGAGTGTACGAACTACTGTGGGAGTTTTTAGAAGATGTGGAGGAAAGATTTAAGGGAGAAGGAGTATTACTCCTTGAGTGGTCCAATTTTTCAACTGGTTTAATATTGGTAAAATGGGAAGGTTTTGTTAGCCTGAGAGGAGGATCACAATTTGTAACACTGTTGTGAAGTTCTGCTATAGATGGTGATGTTATGGAGTCCATAGGTTTTACAGGAGACCTGGATAGTAAAGAGTCTTTTGTGGGAGGGTTACTGTTGGGAGCTAACGGCTTGGAGTTCCTTTCCAGTGATGGTGACCTGGAATTTGAATACTGGTAGACTTTTCGTTGCTCAAACCATTCCTTCACAAATTCCTGAGGAAGGCCCACAGCAATGGAAATTTTCAGCAGTTCATCAGAGTTGGGCTCCATGTTCATAGCATAGTAGGCTTTGAGTACAGACATGTGGTCCTTGTACGGGTTGATGGGGCTTGTCATTCCTTTCTCAGAAAGTACAGATGACAAGAGGAGGGCTTTATTATCAACAAAAACTCCGGCTTTGTTGGGGACTATGTTTTCGTGAGGTTGCAGGACCGCCTTGATCTCTTCATTCATCTTACAAAGGTAACGCTCATGCTGATGCAAGGGGATGGGGCCTGGAAAACTTTCTTTACAGAACTGGCATGAAAATGGAGTGGATATGTTGTGGTTCTCAATCATTTTATCGTCGGTGACCAAATCTATTAAAGTACGCAGCTTCTCTTTCTTTATATTACTGATCTGTCTCCTTGAGTCGGTAGTCAAGCTCTGGAGGCAAGCTTTGGCTTCATTGACTTTTTCTAACGTGTAGTCAATAATACTTTTAGTGGCACCATTATGACTCACTACTGGAAGGCCGACAGGTGGAATACTGGGAGAAGTGACTCCTTGTTCCTCAGGCTGAGAGCATGGATCCTTCATGTGATAACCTTTCAACTTGGAAATTTCTTCAGCCTTGCAGTCCATTTTTTGCCTGGAAACCGTATTGTCCACAATCTGTAGAACCTTTTGCACCTCACTTAAATTACTATTCATGGTGGGAAATCCAAGTAAAGGGGCTTCCATCCCTACACCTAAGTGCTGCATTGGACTCTGAGCAGATGGATGAACTCCTAGAGGGCTGGTGGCTCCAAGCCCACCATTCATAAAGGGACTAGTGCCACTAAACCCGTGTGTGGCCATAAGAACTTTATAGTCATTGAAGTCTAGTGGTTCTGTTTTAATTTTAAGTAAGCCTGTTTGTTCAGAGATACTAAGTGGTTTTCCATTCTCCAACTTGTTTCTTAACTGGGTAATGGCTGAATTAGTAGGAGAAGAAGAAACAGAATTAGGGGAAGAACCCGTCTTGATATTGTTTCTCATTCGGCCATTTACCGAGATTAAGCCAATACATTTCTTGCTGCTGATGTGTGAACTGTAGGAACCAGAATGGGAGAAACGTTTCTTGCAGTTTGGGCACTCGTAAGGTTTTTCACCTAAAATGATAATTAAAATTAACATTACTTTTCTTTGTAGTTGTCTACCAAGACAAGAACCTGTGAAACCAAATGGAAGGGACACAATGAGGTACCCCTACATGCTAGGTGCTTAGATTAGAATTAGGCAGCCCTAACTATTTCTGAGCTTTATCTACCCTGGGAGGACATAACTCAAGATGGTAGCAGTGAAAGGTAGGGCTATCTATGCCTTTTTCAGCTAAGATCCGAAATCTTGTTTTGCCATCGGCAGCCTTCCATTTACACAGAATGTCAGATTAATGTGTGGTCAATAGCACAATAAAGATGTCACAGTATTTAAAGGGAAGTGTAGCCATGGCTTTAATCAACTCTGTGGAAATTCCATTGATTCTACCAATCCAACTAGTCCTTTGAATAGCATCCAATTTGGTAATAAAACACTTGGCAGAGCTATCAAACTAGTTATAAAGAAGAAATCTCAGTGGTAAGATACTGTTCTGTGATACACAGCTCTCAGGAATCAGGGAGCATTTATCATATAAAGCTCCTGTCCAAAATTCTTCAACTTGCTTTCATGGTTAGATATCAAAAAGGAACATCCTCCAGAATTTGTCAGTTGAGCTTCCTCAGGTGAAAATTTTTTGATCTGGAGAAGGGGTTTCAAAGGGACAAAAAGGAGCCTCTAGATTTTGCAATGAATGAAAGCATTTGTGGTTTTTATAAAGTATAAGCATTCTTCTTCTTCTTGTAAGATAGTGTTATTGATGTTACCCTAAGTCTCATGAAGACAGATCAGGCACACATAGTTTATGGAATAAACGGGTAGTTCCAAAATGTTACAAATAGGACTGTGTAAAATTTAAACAATCTTATAAAATTCCCTTAATTAAACAAAATGCAAATGTGAGAGCCAGCACCTCTGCTACTCACCACTGTGAATTCGCAGGTGTTCCTTCAGATGGTGTTTATATTTGAAGGCCTTGCCACACTCTGTGCATTTGAACTTGCGATTACCTGCTCCTTGGGTTAGCATTTGGTGCTAAAAGAGGAGAAAAGACTGGCATCAGTCTTGTGCGGGAGGAACAAAGGAAATTTGTTACTAATATTTTTAAAAGGCTTCTATTTTTCAGACAGCCCAAAAGGTTTGAGTGCATTCTTATTTATTTGCCCAGTCTTTCGGAGTTGCAATAAAAGTGATAATGTCCGTAATAAAATTGGAACAAATAAAAAAAAGCTTTCACATGCGCATCCAACCCTTGCTTTAGAATTATTTCTAGGGTTTCTTTTCCAAATTGTTTTTTTTTTTTTTTTTTGAGCCTTGGTAGATGAGAACGTATAATTATAAAGCTGTTTATTGTTTTTGTGTCTACTACAAATTCTTAAAATATTAAGATTACCTGCTAGAATGCAACTGTTTGGTTAAGGAAAAAAATAAATGTTTTCCTAAAGATTCTGAGTAGTCTCAAAAAGAAAAACCCCAAAACTCCACATGCATATAGCAAATTTCATCAAATTTTTTTGTATCAGGATAAAAGTATATCTTCTACTGACTCAATCTAAAACTTCAAAGGCAAAAACAAAAACAAAAGCCACAGCAACAAAACACAACCAACACAACAAAAAACAAAACCCAAATCAAAATAACACCAACAAAAAAACCCCTTGACTATAAATATTTCATTGCGTGGCAAGCATGTTTAAATATCCCATTAGCAGTGCTAGTAGCGAATCTCAGCACTGTCTTTTTCCTGAGATGTTGCATATCAGATTTGATTCATTATCAAATGCAAGACACAACATCTTGGGTTATAGCTGCTTGAACAGTTTTATCACAGGCCAGTAGGAAAGACTTCAACGACTTTTCATTTTCCTTTTTAGTAGTGTGCTAGGGAGTAGGGACAGAAAAGAAAAAAGTTTGCTGAAAAGACAAGTTAAAAGCAGCAAAGATATAATCAAACACAGCTGACCTTTTTGAACAAGAGAAAAAAAGCAGTGTGACTTAGAATTCTGGAAAAAAAAATACAGTCATCCACTCTGGATGCTCAAGGTAGGAGGTCAGCCTTTTTCAAGCAGCAGTGACACAAAAGCCTTTTGCAAAAAGACAGCACAGAAACGGTATGACAACTGCTAGGGTGTGCTGAATCTTCCCACATTCCTAGTGAGACAGATGGTGTTACATGGGACACAGGGAGGTTTGTTCAAACAGCAGCAACCTTCAAAGATCAAGCAGAGCCCAGCCCGCCGAGCGCCATTGAGGGACCAGCGCTCATATGTTGCTGAGTTGCATAAACAAACAGCAACAGCTGCTTTCTCTCCCCCCACAGCCCTCAGAGGACTACTATAAACTTTAGTTGTGCCACTGTTAATATGATACAATCATTTTAATTTACTAATTGTAAATGCCATGAGCAAATGAGGGGACTTTTCAACACCAAAGCTACCATTCATAAGGCGCCAACACAATCACACTTCTGCATGTGAAATTTAAAGCGGTTATGCTAGATAAATATCTAGGCACTTTTTTTTTCCTCGAGTTTTTGTGCATATAAGCAAGGGGAGATAAACTGTTACATAAGTGTAACTATGCAAGCATTCTTTTTTTTTTAAATAACTGATCTTTGAAAAACATTCAGGTGACAAGTCTAAGCAGATATAAATGGAATGATCTACGTGAGCTGTTCTCTGAAAATAGTAAAATTCTATCACAGAGTATTGTCACCATTGCTTGCTTATTCTTATTTTCCATATTCAAATAAAATGAAGCCTGTAAGAAAAAAAATAAAATTTTTATAAAAAATATCATGTTTAATAATTTAAAAAACAGATAGGATGTGAAGGCTCATAGAGCATGATTCCAGGTCTGAAGGGCCGGTTATGCTGACTTAGGGCACACCTTTTTTGTTACCATTTGAACATATCATAATATCAATTTGCAGTCAATTCTCCCCAGAGGACAGAAAGAGCAGTTTTGCTGCCACATTTAAGGGACGTGGTGAATCAATCCTATTCAATCATTTAAAAGATTTAAGAAGCTATGCTTGTCTGTTCAGGAGAGAGTTTTTATTTTTCAGACAAGTAAGAAGAAAGAGGCAGAGCAATTTTAACATTTAGCTGTAAACACGCATATCAGGAAGGGATCATTTTAAATGTACATGCAATGTTTGGGTATTAATCCGACTTATTGGATAGGTACATGTGTACTATGTGCCTTTCTGATTTTCCTTAAAACACTTAATTAGATTTCACGAACTAGTAGCAGCTTATAAAAGTACTCTTTAAGTCACAGAAGGTGTTATGTGATGAAAGAAATACACACTGGTACTATGACTTAGACCCTAGGTGAAAAGAAAATTTCTAAGTACAACTAGGTGAAAAATGGAATTAAAATTGCTGAGATGTTTAATAATGTATAATTAAAATGCTACAATTTCATTCACTTTTTGTGGAACATAAAAATGAAACTAAAGTCAAGTTAAAGTGCAAATAAAATTTCTAAATTAGAAATTAACACACTCATTCGATCGTGAACATAAGACTATTAAATCATATTAGAAGAGACCATCAAAAAATCATTTAGACCTCAATTAAAGCTATTACCATTAAAAGATCTGCATCTTCAAAATGCCATGAAAAATTAATAATGATTGCCAATCAAAGCAATATCGTTTCTCTAAGGGGTTATTATAGAAAGAAATCACTTAAATGCCCCCCCACCTGATCTGTCCCTGGCTTGTGCGTCACCATATGCCGCTCGAGCTGGGTGCGGTAGGCAAACGTGTAGCTACAAAGAGGGCAGGAAAAGTTCTCCTCATTCTTCTCGTGGCGGTACTTGATGTGCTCCTTCAGTGATGTCAAGCGCTTGTAGCCCCGGTCGCAGTAGGGGCAGGTCAGCAGTTGGGCAAAAGCATCTGGAGTTCCAGGTGGCAGGTCTGTAGCCGAGAGACAAGAGAGAGAGAAGCGGGCCAAAAGGTCAGTAAATCAATGGCAGCTAATGGGCTGACTGCCCGGGCTGGTATGACAGGAATCACTGCAATCTGCTCTACCAGAGTGCCATCATTGCACCCAGCCCCCTTACACACCAGTCCCCTCACACACCCAGGACAGACTTGTTGGAATCAGCTCACACTGCGCTAGAAAATTAATTAATTACTTAAGCTTGTGGGGAGGGGGGTTTAAACAGCTGATAAATGAGGAAATTCTCTTTTGGTGACTGGCAGTTCCTACTGAACCTTTAGTCACAGATTCTTCAGGAACTCACGGTGCCAAGGAGCTTTTCAGGTGTGGGTAGAGAGGAACAAAAGGTGAGGGTCAGTAATTCTAAACTTTTTTTTCCCCCTCAAAAGTAAAATGTTTCAGAAAGATAGGAATAAATTTAGATATTTTTATCTCTTAGAAATGGCTCTAATTGTTCTTGTTCTTTATTGGATGTACAAATGACACAAATTTGCTGACAAAAAAATTTCACAATACCCTAAAATTACAGTTCTAATCTTTGCTCATGAAATTCCATGCCTCTGCAGCTGTTCTTCAAATTTTAAGGTAAACACTCAGGCATGGAGTGCATTTGTAATTGTAACAGCTGCAGAGGTCAATGTAGTGGCTAAAAATGAATTACAGCCTCACCATTTTCTTCTTGCCCATTGGCCTCTGGCGTGCCAAGGCGAGACAGCTCTTCAGGGGCTTCTGGGTAAATGATGGCTGTGTCACTGCGCTGAAGGTACTCCTCGATGCTGACTGCGTGGCCATCGCGTTCCTCCAGTTTTCTTTTGGCAAAGTATTCCTCAAAGTCTGATGTGCAATTTGCATTCTTCACTGAAATGATAAAAGGAGAAGAAATGTCCTTTGCAGGCCTTCTTCCTAGGAGGCCCAGTCCATCTCCAGCACTGTTAGTGAGAGATGATGACTTGCAATCAGACACAAATGCCTGGTTTATTTGTAAGAAGTATTGAAGATGACCAATTATTGACTGAATGCTTACTCTCATAATAGATGCAAGAAAGAGGACACTTTGCTTTATGTGAAATAAGCACAGTTTACTTCTTTCTTCCTGGAATATTAGTCTGCATAATTCACAAAGAGTGAGAGAAATTTTAAAATGTTTTTCAGTGAAAATTTTAAAAGACCAACAAACAGAACTGTATTCTAAAATCCATAAACATCAGACATAACATAAGCTCAAAAGTATTTTAATAGTCTATATAAAGCTTCCTTTTCTTTCAAGAAAGGTACATTTAATTCTTCTTTCTACTAAACTTAACGTCCCTAACCACAGATACATCCTGTTGCTAAATATAAGCTGTTAACCCTCCACCCTCTGAACACCACAGGCAGCCGAGGCTACCTAGTCTGAGACAGATGCAGAAGGACAGATATTCCTAGAGAGATAATAAAGCAACTTTGTTAAAAAATCGTGGAATGCAGCAGTTTATGTTTCCCTATAATTTCAATCTTTAGCTCAGGATTTTAGAGCTGCTGAAAATAAAATGAAGCTCACAGCTGATAGAAAGAAAATAAAAAGTAACAGAGAGAGTCAGGAGACTGGCTATGCTGCTGGGTGATTTTAATATGCTTTTAACTTTTGTAATTATGAATCTATTTCTATGAAATAAGTAATAGTTGTAACCCAATTGTAACAACTTGTGTCATAAGACTTTGCATATTTGAAACCTCTAGATGTGTTTCTGAAATAAGTTGGGGATTAAATATCCTTGGTATAAGGCAGAGTTGGGAGGGGGGAGCGGTTTCTCTCCATTGCTGTTATTGTCTGTCATAGGTAAGCGGAAAAAGTACTTTGTTAGTACAATTAATGGTGAAATACTATTACCAGAGTTTTTTAAAGCAGTTAACCTTGGCTTCACTAGATTCTTCACCTTATTCTTCACAATAAACAATATTACCATATTTGCCATACTAACTCTCTTGGGTAATTGTGGTAGGGTGATTTTCAAGCCAACCAGTCAATTGAGGTTGATTTTTTTTTTTTGCTTTCATTATTATGAACTTGTGGATTTAGATGAGAAGAACAGAAAGTGGAACCTTCCATTAATTCAACAGCATTATTGAATGTCTAGTATTTACTAGGTATCACATCTTACAAAAAACCAGATCTAGTCTTATCCCTCAGGAAGCCAGGAGAAAGAGCAATATAACTGGTATCTCAAAACTAAGTTATTACAAACTCAAATAAGTATTATGAAAGAAAGTTAGATGATGGTATGAAAGAAGTTACAGAGGAACATGAGACCATCTACAAGCTGAGGACAATTCTAATTGCGAAAGCCTGACATGGGCTGTGGAGGCTGGGGAAGAGCAGCCTGCACAAGGATGTGGTGACTGAAAGGAGCATGGGACATGCCTCAGGATGTGAAAGGACAGTGCCGGAGCAGAGGGCAGAAGGGAGAGCTGTGCTGTAAGGGTGGAGAGGCAGCAGGAGTGAGGAAGAGCCTTGTTAAGGACAGGGGATTTTATTCTAAGGGAAACAGAAACCACCAGAGGGTATCAAGTAAGGGGGTGGTTGGATGAAATTATGATTATTTACATTTTTAAGTGACAACTTTGGCTTTAGTATGATAGAGATCAGAGAAATAGAAAAATAGGTTTTGGGAAGCCAGTTAGGAGGATTCTCCCCTAACTAGGCAAACAATAAAAATTAAGGAACTGAAGAAGGAGATGAGGAAAAGAGGCTGGATGAAAGAAATACTTCAGAAGTAAAATCCCTAAAGCCTGGGGAAGGACTGGGTTTGTCAAGGTGGGGGATGCTAACCCCCATGATCACGCTTTTCACATTTGATGAATGGTATGTGACACTCATTAAAGCAGGGAATCCTCGAGTTCCAAAAAGACTAGAAACTAGGGACAATATATGGATAAAACAAAAGGAAATGGGAGAATTACACTTTGTGGACTATTAAACTAAGCATTAATAATCTTGAGCACCATGATCTCAAATCTTTCTCCTTTGCCACTCCAACTTCCATTAAGTTTAACAATCATCTCATTCCAAGGCCCGTATTTACCTCAAAAATAGGTTTGGAATGTGTAGGAGTGGATTAATATTTTATATCCTGAAATTTTGCTCAAATCTTTTCTTAGCTGGATTTAGTAAGGGAACACAGACATTAGTTAAAATCACTTAATCCTCCCAATGCCAAGGGCTTTCCAAAGAATACTTATTGGTTGTGGTTGTGATGATGTCATTATACTTGCATCACTAAGGCTCTGGGGAGTACATAGAACTGCCGATTTTATTTCCATAAACTATTTGTTCATTGCTTTGATCATCAAAATAATGTCAGAGCTATCAAAAGTCACCTTTTGTTTTTAATGGTAAGAAAAGATAAGGAGGACAAAATGAAGAATCCAAGGTGAACATCTTTTGAATAAGTTGACTGATTAACCATTGACTAATTTCTTTTTTCAGTGCTATGACAGTGGAAAGTACATCATAGTTTCTTTTGAACTCATACACACTTGAGTGCTATCAAATGCTTAAGAAAAGATTTAAGTTTTTTGAGAACATTGTCCCACTTGATGACCTTAGTGTAACCTAGTAAACATGGATGGATGTACGTTTAATATCCTAATTTTATCTTGATATTTCAGCAACTATTTGAATTATCTGGCTATCTTTGCATGAATTTTCATTTGCATATGAATGTTTCCATCAGAAATGTAATCAAATGCAAATTCAGTTGGATTTGCATTAATAGCCTTTCGGCTTAAAACGGAGGAAAATTCTGATTTTTCTGGATAGGCAAACTAAATTGCATCTAGATACACTACTGGTGTTTGAGAGGCAATCCAATCGCTAGATCAAATTTGGCCATGCTAGATTTCTATGTCAAGTGTAATGGGGACAAAAGACATCAAATCATGTGTTCTCTTGAAGGATCTATCTTTGATCATCTTTGTAATCTTTGCATGGAGTATAGTGCTTAGAAATTAGCAGGCTCTCAAGAATCACTTATGGAATGAATGAGGAATAAAGTGTGTCCTTCACACTAATCTTGGTGTAGAGGTCTTTTAGTCAAAGGAAGTATAAAATAAGAGAGATACAGTAGAGCAGAGACTTAGACCTAGTGTCCAGGCAACTGTAGAACAATTATTTATTATGTGATAAACTGTGTAGTGGTGATCAGAAATACTTGCAATTGTTTGATAGGGCTCAGATGAGTATTCAGAAAAGGGTCCATGAAGATGGCACTCAATCTTTTTTTTTTGTTGTTAGTGATAGAGTCTCACTTTATCACCCTCAGTAGAGTGCTGTGGGGTCACAGCTCACAGCAACCTCCAACTCCTGGGCTTAGGCTATTCTCTTGCCTCAGCCCCCGGAGTAGCTGGGACCACAGGCACCCACCACAATGCTCGGCTATTTTTTTGTTGCAGTTTGGCCGGGGTTGGGTTCGAACCTGCCACCCTCAGTATATGGGGCCAGTGCCCTACTCACTGAGCCATAGGCACTGCCTGGCACTCAGCCATTTGCTCCATCAGGATTTTATTTCATATGGTATAGACATGCCATTGGTTATATATCTCATATTCCTAGTCACTTAAGTGGGCTGGATCTTCTATGAGCTTGGCATAACTGGCATGGATATAATGTGGCTTGCAGTAGGGTTGCAGTAGGTATTAGGAATCTCTTGTTTTTCTGCCTAGCACTACAACATTACTTTTTACCTGGAACAACTCTATTTCCCTATTGCCAAGCTTTATGGTACCCAAGGAGCTGACATCCTACCACATGATCCTGTTCCCCAAGTTGAATCTAGGTGGTCATCTGCACCTAAAGTGAGCCACTCTCTGTCCTGTTGATTGGCCCAGGGTAGCCAACAGACATAACTGAATTCAATAAATTCCTTCCCTACGATTTTAGGACTTTGTTCCCAAAAAAAGCATCATGGTAGTTTTTTTTTTTCCCTAAGTGACTATAGCTATATACATATAAGGCATAGAATGAACAAATTGCTATTTTCCATCTAGAGAAAGAAGATTAATGAAAAGATAGAATAAAGTAGACACACAGAGAAAAGCAGCTCAGATGCAACATCCCGAAAGTGCCTTTCTAGCTCCTCTCCTTCCTGAGACCAAAATGCACCTGGCAAAAGTTTTGTTGGCCACCCTCCTTAGATTTTATGAGCTCAAAACTCCCTTTTCCATTGAACCTATGTTATGATTCAGTCTCTTAAAACCAAAGCCAAACTAGTTGTTATAGTCCCAGAACAAATGATGTGATTAAATATCAGTTACTCTTGAAATTATAGGGAAGGATGAAGTTTTGATTGTACTGGGAAGTATGTATTTTTGTTTTTGGAAAGATTATGTAGTATTGTTTAGTGGACACAAGAATGAGGTAAAAAAATTTCTGGAAAGTTAGAGAATTTCCCACTTCAGTTTTGTAGTGTAAATCAACTTCATTTTCCTTCTTTCTGTAATCCTCTTCATTCCCTGGTCTCCTTGGAAGAACTGCCAATACACACTGACAAAGGATATTTGCATGGTATTTATCATCAAGCCCTAACAAAAATTCACAAGAAATCTCAAGTAATTTCTTTCCATACCTTCTCCAGAGATTTTATATTTAGTCCTAAAATTTACCCGAATGTCTTGCAAATATCTCAACCTTCCCTAAAGTTAGATAAACTTTTCTCAATCCAAAAAAAAGAATTTCATAAATGAAAAATGTTTTCTGATGGCCACATGCATTATAATATCGTCAGAGTGAAATTTTAGGTCCCGTTGAGTTAGGGAAGCCTCAAATTCCTTGGAAATATGTTGGCCACTCTTACTAATGCTGCTTATTAGTGACGCTTTTATAAATACCTTCATGTCTGTCTTAGATATTATTTTTAGATAGTTAATAATAAATGTCAATATAAACTGACTTTTAAAAGTTATTGCCTAGAAAAAATTAATATTAATAGAACTCTAAATAAAACAATGTTGATCTCCAAACCAGCAAGCCCCATAATCAAGTTGCTTTAGAATATTTCCTCAAAGATACTTAAAAGTAAATTTTACTTAATATTTATAGGTAGTTAAATTATAATATGGCCCTGACACCTATGCTTTCTCCTTTCAGTTTCCATTTACTTTCTTTATTTGTAACAAGTGTGTGTTCACATAGAAAGACAGGTTCTCTGTTATCACTGGCTCAGTATTTTGCATGTTTATAATTTTCATAAAGAATTGAAGAAATATATTTGAATGTTATGTTAGGCCATTTTAATAAATATCAAAATGCATAAATAATTCTTTTTTTTTGGCTAGGGCTGGGTTTGAACCTGCCATCTCTGGCATATGGGGTCAGCGCCCTACTCCTTTGAGCCACAGGTGCCACCCCATAAATAATTCTTTTGGAAAAGAAAATATCTTGGAGTATCTAGAAGAGCAGTAGCAAGTATCTATGAAAAAACCAAGTGGAACCACTCATTGATCTTTTGTTTAATAACTGTTTTTTGAGGCTAGGCACGGTGGCTCATGCTTATAATCTTAGCACTGTAGGAGGCCAAGGTGGGGAGGATAACTTTAGCTCAGGAGTTTAAGACCAGCCTGAGCAAGAGTGAATAGCCTATCTCTACTAAAAATAGAAAAATTAGCTGGGTGTCATGGCAGGCACCTAGGAGGCTGAGGCAGGAGGACTGCTTGAGCCTAGGAGTCTGAGATTGCTGTGAGCTAGGCTGACTCTTTGGCACTCTAGCCTGGGCAACAGAGTGAGACTCTGTCTCAAAAAAAAAAAAAAAAGATATCTTTAGAAAACAATAACAATAAAAATAATTGTTTATCAAGTGCCTGCTAGTGCCAGAGAGTATGCTTGGAGATGAGGACAGGAAGTTGGTAATTTTTTTCTTACTTCTGTGATTCTAATATTTGAAAACATACATATAAAATGGTGGTGATTCTGCCATATACAGACCTAAATATATAAAATATCTAAAAATATATAAAACAAGGGATCATGTACCTGTGCGCTTCCTCTGTGCAATGTAGAAATTATGTACTTATCATATAATCTGGCTTTTTATCACTTCACTACATGTAGACAGAGAGACCTAAAGAAACAGCCGTAAACCTGGGTAACTGTATTTATCATGTTTTTGAAAAACAGTCTTTTAATTAGCAACATCAGTGATAAGAAAACATAGAAAATTATTTTTAATGTAGTCATTTGTATTGAATCTTTCAGTTTAAAGAAACACATACTTAGTATTTGCTAAGGTATATATATATTGTGGTGGCCACTTTATTTAAAGTTGACTAATTGATGAATATAAGCATTTCATCATTAAAAATGCATGTGTGTGTTTTTTGCAGAAGGTTCCAAAATACATATTGGCACCAGATATCTAAAAACCACCGTGAGGGACGGATGATCTTTTTCTCACTACACAGCTAACGGGCTGCCTGGCAGGGCTCCGACTGGTGCAGAGGCGAGTATGAAGCCAGGGCAGGGTCGTCAAGAGCAACGGACAAGGTTTCTTCTCTGCCCAGGAATCAGTGCAGTGTCTTGGCCTGCCTCTCCACCCTCGCTCTATCACGGCTTTCTCTAGGGAACAAATGTTCCAATGGCACTGAGAGTTCCCCAGGTGCCAGAGCTTCAGGGGAGAGAGGTGAAGAAGAGTGAGCAGGGAACAGGCATCTGCAGGGGTCGGCAGGATCTAGTGGGGACAGGCATGTGCAGGGGCCGGCAGGATCTAGTGGGGACAGGCAT
>NW_003852459.1:3823926-3834932 GCF_000181295.1 Otolemur garnettii
CATGTGCAGGGGCCGGCAGGATCTAGTGGGGACAGGCATGTGCAGGGGCCGGCAGGATCTAGTGGGGACAGGCATGTGCAGGGGCCGGCAGGATCCGGTGGGTCTCCCTACACAGCAGGGGGTGGCCCAGTCAGGGGCAGAGTCTAATTTTAAAGTTAGATTTTATAGTAAGGGATTGTGAACATCAAGATTTAGAGATTACTATCCCTTAGACAACTCTGAGGCTGTGTATTGGTGCAACATGATAGAATCCATGACTTTTAAAAAAATTTTCCAAGTTAGAATATGCACTCATTTTCACATTACTGTGTAATCTTGTAAATTTGGAATTGGTATTATTACCAATTCTAAAAAGACTCAAACGATTTTATTATATTTTAGAGAGAGTTACGATGGAAGGTGATTTTGCCTGACAATTCAGTGCTCTTGTTACTGTTTTGTGCAGAGACACACGAAGCCTAAGAAATGTTCTGAGACAGTCAACAGCGTCAGTGTTACCTGGGAACTTGCTTGAAATGTGAATTCTTGGGGCTCACCCTAGACCTACAGAACCAAAAATTTGTGTCTTAACAAATCCTTCAGGAAGTTCTGACTCATTCCAGAAATTCAGTCTCCACCTCACATAGTTAAGTAGGAAGTTCAGTAACACAGTTCTGGAAACAGCCCAGAATTCCCTACCTGTCGGGTGGGCTCTACCTCTGAGTCCACACCTCCTTCTTCACCTTCACTGAATATGACCTGCAAATCTCAGTCATTGAATTTATCACATCATATAATCTTTCACTTACATGTCCGTGACTGACAGAGCATGAACTTCTTGTTATTCAGCTTTGTGTCAACAGTACCCAGCATAGCGCCTGGAACACAGTTATTATTCAATAGTTAAATGGTTAGACCAGGTTTATGGTCCTTGGACTCTGCGTTTTGGCTCAGTTATTTCATGTTTTTGCATCTCAGGTTTTTCATCTGTAAAATGAGCCAGTGTTCACTTTCTGGGGTATCTCCAGAGTTCCAGAATTCCATAATTTCAATTCATTAATTGTCTTAATCAATTTGCTTTTTATTCACTGGCTAGAGGATTTTATCTTTATTCTTCTCAATTAAAAACTCAAAACAACACAGCTTTCTGAACCACCTATACAGATTAAGAAAAATATTTTATAGGGGCTCTAGAAACAACAGATAGCATCAAAAGGAAAGCAGTCCTTATTAAATATGTGTTGAATGAATGAAGGAGGCCATCAAGAAGCTTGGGGTATCAGTTATTCCTTGTGGGGACTCTTGCTGTGAAGTGGTGATAGCTGCTCCTAATCACAAACAAAGCTAATAAAACCGCAGCAGTCATTAGCCAGGAAGTGAACGGGCTCTGGTCGGTGTACACTGATTCCAGTCTGAAAATGACCCTCCTGTCCATCCTGCCAAGAGCTGTTTTTCCTCCTCAGAAACTATCTCTTTTTCTACTTTATTTAAAAAAACTCAATGTACCAAATTAACTAAGAATGATGACTTCTATGACAGGTAACTGACTGACAAAAACCTTCCAACCTATAAACATGTGACAAATACAAACAAGAAGAAGTGACATGCTGCTGTGAGCTATGACGCCACAGCACTCCACGGATGGTGACAAAGCAAGACCCTTATCTCAAAAAAAAAAAAAAAAAAGAAAAGAAAAGAAAACGGCATGCTCTATAACAGTACGACTCCCTCCTTGTTACGTATCAAGGTCCTAATTGAAATATTTGATACACTGATCTTACATAATTGTGCAAAATGTCCATTTAACTCTTGCAAAGAAATACATTAGGATAAAACTTGTGTGGTTTCTGTCGCCCACATGAAAAGCTGGCTAATTCATTAAAAAGTGTTCATTTCAACTCCATGCAAGAGGAATGAGAGGAATTGGAAGTTACTAAACCAAGAGGATAATAGAGGTGCAGACTTGTTCTGTGCTCATGACGAGTGGCCTGCTAACCTTATTGCTGATATTGCCCCATTAGGGGAGTGAACACTACATCATTGCATTTCTTGCTGAAGCAAGATTTTTAATCTAGCTCTAGATCTTTTCTTCAGATTCAGTTGCTCTGGGGACACCACCAGAAGGATCCTTCAACTTAGACCAAACTGGTATTTCTATTTGATACGTTAGGCACCGACTCTCTGATGCCACTCCTTCCATCCTGGATTACATTCTACTATGATTCTAATGGATTTTGTGAAGTATAATCAGGACTTGTTACATGATTTTCAGGGCTCAGTGTAAGGTGAAAATGTGGGCCTCTCAGTGGAAAATTGCAAAGAATTTTAAGACAGCAACAGCAGAGCCAACTGCATGAAGGTGGTCTCAGCAGAGGGACCTGGATGACTGTGCAGGTAGCTCACCCAGGAGGCTGGCCCTGTGTGGGAGGCGAGACCCCGACTGGCTCCCACTCCCATACCAACTAGCACCCTCCAGTTTTTTGTGTTCTTCATTCCTGCTTCCTGTAAAATTTAATTAGAAAAAAAGGGTAGAGTGGGGCGGAGTCCAAACAGGGAGGGTAATGATAGAAAGTTACAGAACTAATTTCTGGAAGACTATATGTAGGATTTACGTATCCTGACTCTCAACCCACTGCTCTTTCTACTATATCATAGTGACTCAATGTGAGAGGAAGAGAAAATGGGAGAACTCCATAATTTTAGTTTTTCATCATGCCTGATTTGATATCATTTGAGCAAGTCCTATATCCTGAAAAGATTGCAAGTCCTACAAGTCCTACATGCTGAAAAGATTGCAATGACATTATAAATAATTCTAAATCACATTATTGTACCATGAAAATAATATGGGAAAAGACAATTACAATGCCTACTTTAGTATGTATATATGTGTGTGTACATATATATACACACACATACATATATATACACACATATATGTGGCTATATATAGATGTATACCATATATCACACATATATACATACACTGAAATACATGAAATATTACATTTTAAACATTTTTTGTTTTCCATGTCCCTACTCTTTTGAATCCTGGTAATTATCTCATTTTTTAGTTTTTTACTGGGTGATCCAGGAGATTGGGTGATCCAGACCTGGGTCTAGTAGGGCAACGAGCAAACATAAAAGTTCTTCAGCCTCCCCACTCAAAACGCTTATTTAAAGTTTCCATTTAATCTTCAAGGATTATATTTTCCTAATTTGAATCATTCTCATTTCTAATCAAGCTTCTAAAGGTACTCAGTAAAGAATAACTTTGCAAAACACCTTGCAAAGGTGAATTTTTATTATTAGCTATTAGATATTTCGTGGTTATAGTAAATAAAATATGTCTCAAGCTTAACTTAGGACCAGCAACTAAAAAAGAACTTTGTTCACGGTTCATTTTGCTTTCCCATTTCACATACTGCTTGTTTCCCGCCCCCCACATGCTTAATGATCTCCTCCTACATGCGTGCCACCTCTTCAGACTAAATGAAACTGTGTCACCCTGATAATATCTCATCCCTCCCAGCCCTTTCCCGCAGAGCCATTCCTGCTTTCATCTGTCTTGACACACAGAACAAAAAAGGATGGGTCAACATACTCCTTAATTCCCACTGCTGTTTCAGATCAGAGTTCTTGTTTTGTCAGTTTACTCGCCACTTTATTTATTCACTAATTCAACAAACGGCCTGCTTACTGGCCAACCACACTGCGTAAACCACTGCACCTGCTCCAAGGGCATGTGCCGTAGAGCAGACGTAACTACCCTCAAACTCCGTTCTGGCACGGTACCGTTCTGAAGTTTAAAGTGAGCCATTTCACCACCATGTTTTAGGACACTGCCTATTCAGTTCAAGCAAAATGATACAGTTCCATGATGATATTTCTCCCAGGATGCCATTGCCATTGCTCTACATTTAGTAGAGATGGGGTCTTGTTCTTGCTCAGGCTGGTCTTGATCTCCTGAGCTCAAGGGATTCTCTTGCCTCAGCCTCCCAGAGTGCAAGATTACAGGCATGACCCGCTGTGCCAGGCTCCCACACTTCTTGTGATCTTACTACTAAACTACCAAAAAAAGACAGGTTCTTGGCTCAGTGCCCATAGCACAGTGGTTATGGTGCTGGCCACATGCACTGAGGCTGGCAGGTTGGAACTCAGACTGGGTCAGCTGAACAACAATGACAACTGCAACAACAACAAAATAGCTGGGCATTGTGGCAGGTGCCTGTAGCCCCCGTTACTTGGGAGGCTGAGGCAAGAGAATCACTTAGGCCCAAGTTTGAAGTTGCTGTGAGCTATGATGCCACAGCGCCCTACCAAGGGCAACATAGTGAGACTCTGTCTCAATTGAAAAAAAGAAAAAGGTTCTTGCCCACTGCTATGGCCTCCACCTACAGCTATTCCCTCACAACTCTTCAGATAAATAAATACTTCATGTCTCACTCAGTCTGTTTGCATTTCAGCATTTCTCTCTTTTACACAAAGGTGCACACTCGGCAAGTCTGTGTCCTGAAGAAAACCTTCCCCGACCCTTGCAATCTCTTCAAGACACCTCTCTATTGTCCTGTCTCCAGTACTTCTCCCTGCACTGCTGGAAACTCTCTGCAATGCTGAACATTTTGCATTTGAACCCACATAGCTTGCTGTATTTCAAATAAAACTTCTTAATCCATAATCCATATATTATTATACTTAATAATAACAACAATGGCTTGCAAATAATGGAGCATGCATTATGTCCTAACATTGTGCTAAACATTTCATACACATTTCTTTTTCATCTATCATTGTTTTATTTGCTCAGTTGAATACAAATCCTTAATAACTGTCATCATTCTCTTCTCATTGAATTTTTCACGATGCCTAAAAAGTGCCTCGGACCAGGCAGCACCTGTGGCTCAAAGGGGTAGGGTGCTGGCCCCATATGCCAGAGGTGGCGGGTTCAAACCCAGCCAAACCCGGCCAAAAACTGCAAAATAAAATGCCTCAGATTTTAGTAGGGTCTCAGTAAGTGATCGTTGATTTGAACAGCTTTAGTTATTGTAGAGGCTATAATTTTTTTGATAAATTTTGTCTTCCTGTCATTATGAGTTTTGCTTTTTCTTTTGGCACCATAAAATTGTGTGTTTCTTAATGGCAAGAATGAGATCTATTTCTTTAAAGTTTCTTTCTCAAGCCTCAGTTCAAATTCTGCCCATAATGACCACTCTCACTGAAAATGGATGTATTGAATGTATCTTAGTGGTTGCATTGTTTTATTACACATGTTTTATTGCTTGTTTATTGATTGTTGTTCTGAATAAGAATAAAAGAAGGATATTCCTTTCCACTTCTAGGAGAGCAACTTTGTTAGAGTCTACCTATGACTGACATCATGAGGTGTTTGTCTTTCTGGGGACTATTTCACTCAGCATAATGTCTCCAGGTTCATCTATGTTGAAAATGACAGGATTTCATTTTGCCTTACAGCTGAAGAGTGTTCTGTTGGATATATATACCACATTTTCTTTATCCATTCATCTGTTGATGGCTATTTAGGCTGATTCCAGAGGATGGGGAATACAGGGAAAGGAGGGAGAATGAAAGATTGGGGGATGGGTAAAAACTACAGTTACATGGGAGAAACAAGTTCTCGTGGCCTATTGTATAGTAGGATGACTCAAGTTAACGATAATGTATTGTGTATTTCAAAATAGCTTGAAGAGAGGTTTGTGAATGTCTTCATCACAAAGAAGTGATAAACGTTTAAAGTGATGGATATGCTAATTACTCTGATTTGATCATTCCACCATTTATACATGTATTGAAACATCACATTCTACCCCATAAAGATGTAGAGTTATTATGTGTCAATCATAAATAAAAAAGGATATGATTCCTGATGCTAGTAAGTTGTCAAGTAAAGGAAAAATCTTTGACAGCATTCATCCTCATTACACACAAACGTTATAAAATACTACTAAATTCTTCTCCACAATTAAAGGAGGGATGCTAGATAAAGATGAAATGAGATAGAAAACTAAACTATTTCTTAATCTTCATGTTTTAACCTCACATGCCAGAACAGTGAAAAGAATTTGTCCTACAACTTGTGTCTGTAGCTTTCCAGGATATCAAAGGAACTTAATTGGCGAAGGCTCTCAGAATTGACTGTTTAGTCATTTCATTACAAATTTGTTAGATATTGTGTTTTTGTTTTCTAGAGAAGAAGTTAATGAGGAACCAGTGTGAAGGGAGGAAGCAGTTTACAATGTATTCATTTCTTAATGAATAAAAATAGCTTAAAGCTTACTTGTAGATGCAAACAAACAAACTGGCAAACAAAACAGAACAGGGTGAGCATCCAGTGTCTGTTAGGCATTGCACCAGGTGCTTTAAAAATGACACGTCATTTAATCCCTACAGTGGGGCCTGTACATAGGGAATCATTATTTTCACTTAACTGACATAGAAATGAAGGCTTATCAATTACACACTCAAGTTCTGTGACTAGTAATTGGGAGAGACAAAAAATTCAAATGTAGGTTATCTATCTCTAGAGTCTGGCATATTCCAAAGGAGTAACTGCCTCTCATATATAAAATAATTTATTAATACATATTATTATTGTAATTTAGAGGCATGTTTAATGCCTGTAGTTAGTCCATATAGTTGGTTCTTGGAAACCGGTTTTATTCTGTTGTGCAAGGTGAAGAACTGAGGCCCAAACTGGCCTTGCCCCGTTTCTAGATGTAAGGTGCTTCTTTTTTCCTTTAGCAAAGGAAGCATAATGCTCTTAAGTTTTTCCATTTCTCTCATGTTCTTAGGAAATAGTTTTTTCACACACTCTAAGAACTTTTACCCAATAATTTCATTCTGAATTCAATTCTTATTACTACTTGGAAGTTGTAGGGTTCTTTGTAAAAAGGCTTTCTTTATCTTCTGTGTGAAAGCATTACAACTTACTTTCTTTTTTTCTTTTTTAATATAATGTATTAATATAATGTAAAAAGTCATTAATATAAATCCAGGTTTGTAATTCTTGATGTTGTTTTATGACTCAATTTGGCTGTCCTATTCATTTAACTTTGTTGTAATAATAAAAAAAAAGTAATGATACTCTAGGCCAGTGTTTTTCTTTTTTTTTTTTTTTTTGAGTCTCACTTTTTTCTGCCCCCCAGTAGAGTGCTGTGGTGTCATAGCTCACAGCAACTTCAAACTCTTGAGCTCAAGTGATCCTCTTGCCTGAGCCTCCTGAGTAGCTGGGACTACAGATGTCCATTACAATGCCTGGCTATTTTTTTCTTAGAGACAGGGTCTTGCTCTTGTTCAGGCTGGTTTTGAACTTGTGAGCTCAAGCAATCTACCTCCCTAGGCCTCCCATATTGTTACAAGCATGACAGCACCCAGCTAGGCCAGTGTTTTTCTATTTTTTTTATCTCATGGCAAACTTAACTTATAGTTAAACTACCATGGCACACTTAAATTATGTTGTTCAAAAAAAAAAAAAAGAATTAAAAAAAGGATATATTTACTATGCTTTTAATTTCTTTCAAAAATAATTTAATTTTTCACAGCACAGCTAAGATCCTCTCATGGCACACCAATGTGCCTCTGCACACAGGCTGAAAACCAGTGCTGTAGGCTGTTTCCCTTTGCTTTTAACAAGTTGATTTCAGGGACTTAAATCCTGGTTTCACTCTCTGAAGATACTGACTCAGTTTCCTCCACAAGTAATGTTTCCCCTACTGTGGCTTCCTTTATCAGAGTCCATTTTTTCACCATCAAATATTCATCCATTCATTTTACCAGTCATAACGTACTCCATGCACATTCTCTGCTGTACAGGGCACTTTGAGGCAAAACAGAATAGTCCTTTTCTTCTGGGAAACTTTTTTTGTTACTTACTAACGTCAATATACATTATTTATTTACTTGCCTCAATAATGAGATAGACAACAGGATAATCTCCTCTATCTTTTAGCTGAAGAAATGTCTTCATGAAATTAACTAGGTGGAATAGGTGCAAACAATATAAAGAGGAAATATTAAACATGCAAAATTTAGTGGTGTGCACCAAAATATTACACATGCAAAATTCTGTGGGATTTCAGAAAAGAAAGAGATTGCTGTGGTTTGGGGTGTTTGAGGACAGCCACATTAAGGAAATGGGATTTGATCTGGTTCTGGAGAGAATTGGGATGACTAGAAGAAAGAGGCTAAGAGATCAGGGTGGGCAGAGATTCCGAGGTTAGTATAAGTGTGATTCTTTTCTGAAATCACCAAGGGATTTGATTTGACAAGAATGGGGCACTATTGATATGAAATGGATGGCACTTAATACTGGACTGAAGAATGTGGGTTTTGTCCTATAGGTACTAAGAGGCAATTAGTGATTCTAAAAAGGGAATTTGGGCCTTAAAAAAAGGATTTACAGGAAAGATGTGGGTTGACAATAGAGAAAGACATGAAGGCCGGAGAACAGTAAAATGTAGCTAAGCCTTTGTAGTTTGGAAGACTAGAATAATGTGAAATGAAAGCGCCTGGTTGGTTACATCAAGCCAGGAGTCAAAAACATGTCAATCTTGGGCAGCACTTTGGCTCAAAGGGGTAGGGCACTGGCCACATATGCCAGAGGCGGTGGGTTCAAACCCAGCTCTGGCCAAAAACTGCAAAAAAAAAACCCCAAAAAACAAACATATGAATGGGAAGTACCAGTGCTGTTTGTCTCTCTTCCACTCCTTGGTTTCTTCAAAAACACTCTCTGATCTAAACCATTCCACAGTCTGTGGCAATAAAGTCACCCAAACGCCACAGGTTCCTTAGAGGAAGATGTCATTGTAGCTTGGGATGGCCAGAGAAGAAAGTCCGGAAATAGCTGCATCTTGATGAGTGAGACTTGGGAGAAAAGGAAGAGATGGTCCCTTGGAAGTAATTCCAACCACATAAAATGCGTTATTTCAATTCCAAAGCAAAACCAAGCACAAGAAGTGGTGAACTTACAGCTAGGAATAGATACATATTCATTTCCTAAAAGAGAAGAGCTGTAAAACGAGGATGGACAGTAAATTCTTAATTACAAGCCCAATGCGCTTGCTCAGAATTCTTTCAAATGCAGTTATGTGAAGTTTTAAACTGAGTTGAGCATTCTCACCTTTATACAATCCTTTGCTTCTGTATATTTAAATTTTTTCTCTTTTCTTACAATTTCTTTTCCTAATGAATGTGATTTTTCTCCTCACCCACTAGGAACCCTGGTTTCGGCTTCCTGCTGGCTTCAGTAAATACCCTCTCAGTGGTAAATGTCACAGATCTCTGAGGCCAGACACTGTATGAATACATTTGCATGGCTCTCAAATCCCTATCTCTAGCCCTGACTTCTTGGGTTTCAATTCCTCATTTCCACCTAGCATTTACCCATTCCCATATATATGAAAATACTTATGTCTAAAGTCTGGTTCAAGATCTTCTCAAAATTGGATCTTTCTTTGATAAATATAGAAGCAGCAAGCATTGCTGTATTCTAAATATGCAGATCTGTAATCTTGGAGTCATTTAGCCTCCAGCATTCAGAGAATCAACTGGTTGTTAAGAAGTCACGTTGCTAATTTCATGACTGTCTCCACCATAGGACAAGATTTTTATTACTTCTTACCTGAATGACTACGGTGACTTTTGAGTTGGTCTCTCAGAGTCTGGTTCCCTCCCCCCCCCACAGAAATCGTGTATAATAAAAAGGACCCAAACTACTGTGCTTGATACGCAATATTGTCCATCAGCTGACTTCAACTTAAATGTCCAGCTTTATTTCCCTTCATAGCCTCCTAGGCCCCTCTGATTCAGCTCCATCTTTTTGCTCACTGTCCCCTGAATAGATACCACATTTCCCCTCTTGGCTCCCATAAAAAGACCTTCCTCGCTCCTCTATGACTACTGAAGATGTACATGGTTCAAATTCTGTCTCCTTCATAAAACCGTATGTGAATACCCACCCCATAGGATCTCTCCCACTTCTGTAATTCCAATAATTATGGCTCCTATCACTTGTTGCATACTTATTGCTATCTTTCACTTACTGTACATCATTATTTTTTTCATGTGTGTTAGTCTCATCTTCCAAATTATTATTATCTTTTCTTTTCTTGAGACAGAGTCTTATTTTGTCACCCTGGATAGAGTGCTGTGGCATCACAGCTCACAGCAATCTCAAACTCTTGGGCCTAAGTGATTCTCTTGCCTCAGTCTCACAAGTAGCTGGGACTACAGGTGCCCACCCCAATGCCTGAGTATTTTTTGGTTGTAGTTGTCATTGTTGTTTGGCAGGCCCCGGTTGGATTCGAACCCACCAGCTCCGGTGCACGTAGCTGGCACCCTAGCTGCTGAGCTACAGGTGCCAAGCCACATCTTCCAAATTAAATAATAACCATTCCTTAGTCTTCTTGGGCTGTATTCCACACAGTCACAAACAATGAATACATAGAACACGTTCAATGAATACTTATTGATTAATTTATTGACTGAATTCATATGAACTATAAGGAATAGTAAGTATTATGAGAAAAGGGGATCTCAAAGCCTGTGAAAAGACATTCAAGATTGATTTTAAACCTCCTGCATAGAAACAATGTTTATTAACCTCTCCTCACTTTAGACTTGAGGTGTACACAACAGCTAGTAGGTTGTTACTTTGAGAGATAAATTTTCATCTGTGACACTTTAAAAGCTTATAAAGGTAATAAAAATCACCTTTCATTTCTGCTTAAAGCTAAAATTTAACATTTATCTTTAAAAGGCACATGAGGCCATTTTTGATCCCTTTGGTTAGAAGGTTATAGAAAATATCTAATACATAGTATCTCTTTATTACTGTGCTTTTATGTGAAGTTATTTTGTCCTGTTTCTCTTCTGTTTTCACATTGTGATAGTACTTCTGTAATACAGAACATTAAAAATAGAATTATTCTTAATAACAAACTAGTTCGGGGAAGTGCCTATGGCTCAAGGAGTAAGGCGCCAGCCCCATATACCGAGGGTGGCAGGTTCAA
>NW_003852459.1:3834965-3837465 GCF_000181295.1 Otolemur garnettii
TCAAGCTATTCATTTTACAGTTACAGAAACTGAGTTCTAAAGAGGAAAAGTGATTTTTCTAAGGTCATGATATAGTTATTGCCAGAGCTATGTTTAAAAATTAGGATTATTGACACCTACTTCTATACCTTTTCTATAACGACGTATTGCATAGTTTTATTTTTGGACCTTAAATTGACATTATTCAAATGAATAATAAATAAGTTTTTCATTATTTCTGTTTTATCATACCCAAGAAAGTGAACTGGTACCTTTATGTTATTAACAAGAGCTTTGTACGCAGAAGCACGGTGTGAGCAACTTATTATGATGTGTATGAGCATAGGGATGTGTATACATATATGTCTTAATTATTTACATTGCTAAAACATTCACAAAACTGCAAGTTTTTTTCAGGGTTTTGTGTTTTGTTTTGTTTTGAAAGGTAATTTTGCGCTGGGCGCTAAGTTAATATTTGTAACGGCAGTGTGGAGAACTATTGGAAACACCAAAAATAATTAGTCTCACCCAGCAGAGGAGAGATAAACACAGTGAGTCAATGTAAATTTGTGCCAGTGACATGAGAAAGTGAAAGAAGGTGCCATTCTGTTTTTGTGAAGAAATATGGAATGCCGCAATTGTGTTGCAACTCCATTCTATAGCAGGAGTGGAGTAAAACAAAAATACCACTTACTACCTTCCCACTGTAACTGTTTTCACTTCATTTAAAAGAAGTGAAATTGTCAATTCTGCTCTAAAACTTCTGCCTGGAAAACATTGGAGGGGCTAAAAGAGGCAGAAAGTTAAAAGTGAAGAAAGAATGAAAAGGAACATGGGTGACTGATTTTTGTGAAGAATGTTCATGGAAACTTGTCTTTCTGAAAAAAGATTTCATAGTCTAAATTACACCATATCATTTAAATTCTCAATGACTGATATCAAAAATCTGATATCAGTGGAATATCAATATCAGTCATTGATATCAAGTGGTGGCCAGTAGAGGCAGATCATATTCTAATTTAAAAATTATTTTGTCAATCTTTTAAAATAAAAATTACTACTGGAAATTCACCCAACTCTTGCTCTGAAAGTATTCATTCAGACAATTGGATATTCTTTAGCTTCACAGGCAAATTAAGAACATCAGAATAAAGGATGTATTTGCTTAATAAAATACCAACATGTAGAGAAATCTGATTTGATACAAAACCAGAGACCTGTGAACTCTGGCTTATCTGTTGAATCATGGAGATGCAAATGGATGGGTCAGTGTTTCTCTCCCTGAATCACTAAATGCACGTGACACAGGACACATAGGACCTTAGTGTGGTAAACAGAACTCACCTGCACCACTGTTAACTGCGGTCTGGAGCGTGGCTTCTGGCCCCATAGTGTCATAGTCTTCCTTCATCTCTTCTGTGGGGGAAAATTATCTTTAGTATTTGAAAATTGTAGAAAGGCTTACTATACGAAGCATGCCAAACACAGGAACAAGGAAGACTCTTTTACAGGAAACAGAGAAAAGGCTTGTTGTAAACCTCTAAACAATAGCTTTGTTCAGGCAATTGAATGAACCCAATAGTGCCGGCTGCACAAGAACTTATTTACTTTAAGCATCACTGCAAACTGTGAAAAACAGAGGTGTTTATTTGGAGCCAAGGAAGGGCTTTTCTTCTGGTGGCAGTTCTAGTGACAAATAGGGGAAAGATATTATTTTTTCACTAAGAGTCAAAAGCAAGCAAGAATTTGTACTTATGAGAGGCATGCTAGCTGCTACGCCTCTGGTAGCTCAGCCTGTTAGTTTCAAGTCAGAATTTCCCATTTTATTTTCATGCTATTCCTTCGCCTTGGGGTAGCTCTGATGGTGCCAATCTGTGCGAGCATTCTTTTAAAAAAACCTAATTCCATATATCAAAACTTGGAATGCCCAGTTTATGCAACAAATATCTCAGTGGTATCAAAAATACTTGTTTCACTGTTTCTGTTTCATAGAAACTTCTAAAACATTCTTTCCTTATTCCCGTCCCAACCATTTCACAAATATCTTTCTCTCCTTAGCATTTATGCCCTAGTAGGTAATCAGACTCACTTTCTGAAGAAAAATACATAAATATAACAACAGCTCGATGTTCTCGTGAAGATGAAAATATTTAAAGTTGAAGTGGAATATTCATAACTGATTGAAGGTCATTTTCAAAGTCAGCAATATTTTAAAACAAGAGAGTTTGAAGAGTAGGAGAACTCTTGAATTATTTTCCCACCAGTTTGCAGAAGATATGAAAGGATGGAGCAGAGCAGCTGGCAGTTAAACACCTTTCAAGAACGTAAATTACACATAAACTTTAAAAAATTGTATCTTTACAGTGATAATACTAATGACAATCAAACATAGTCCAGGCTGAGAATCTCTCTGTGTTAATAATAATTTTACTTAAAGCAAGAGAAACTTTATAAATTCCCAAATTTATCCCGATTGCTCTTTGCTCATCACATTCTAATCTACTCTGATAGAAAAACAGGC
>NW_003852459.1:3844965-3847465 GCF_000181295.1 Otolemur garnettii
TTTGCATATGAAGTGCATATGAATTATTGGCATGGCTCACCATTTTATGTGGAATCATATTAAAGTTTCATTTTCTCTAAAACTGTACGTATAATATGGGGTTACCAAAGGGGATAAAGCTGATACTTAAATTTGCTTTATAGCAAATGGGCCTGGAAAGATATATCTGAATATGCATTACTAAAAACCTATACTTAAAAGGCTTCATAGTTTATCTATAATAAGCATTATTTTCACTACATCAGATTACATTATATTAAATCCTCTCCATTCTTCCTTCCAAGTAAACAATACTCTAAATAGTATCACTATGCCAATTAATTTTACAGTCATATGCAAAACAAATAATGGTTTCTCTTCATTGCCTACACATATAACTTCTATTTTCAGATTTTTTGTGTTCTGGTGACATGTAATAGAATAGCAGCAAAATGTGACATTTTTATAATGTCCATACTTGCTGGAAAATTTCAGCATTTGCAAAAATGGCCTATCATAGCATTTAAACATTGCTGATAATTAGCTTGACATTTGAAATACCAGAACTGTTGTTTTGAAGATGCCCTATATGTTACCTTACTAACCCCTTTTTCTACTTATATGCTTTCTCTACATTATCCTGTCAGTTGCAGTACAAACAAGATATCAGTTGCTAATGTATTAACATGCAAAAGAACCAATGTGAAGGGGTAATACTTCATCTTCACCAGAAGCAGTGGTTTTATTGATGTAAAGGAAAATTACATATGCAGATTATAGACAGTTAATTGTTAATAGGGCGGTCAATAATGATTTTCTATAACTCCACTCAAGTTAAATGTGCCAATAAGTCTTACAATACCATCATCAAACATTTATTAAATACCTACAAAGTGGTAAATCCAGAAGATACGAGAAGGTGCCATTCTCACCTCAGGAGGTTTAGAATCTATTTGAAGAAATAGAATCTTACAATAGTAGTGCCAGAGGGATACTTGAAGTCACCCCTTGCCAGGGTACAAAGGAAGTAATACGGGTACAGTGAGGTCAAATGACTTGTCAAAGGCCATGCAACCAGTTGGTGGGAAAGCCAGCACTAGAAAGCTTGTCTCCAGGCATACAACAGACAAACAAAAGCATACATAATAATACAAATTCCCAGTGCAGAACGCCATCTAAATTTAAACTCCACATGATCAGAGTAAGGGAATGGAAATCCCTGGGACTTTTTGGGATTTTCATGCTGCAAAATGGAGATTGTAGCTTAATTTTAAATTGTTTTGATGATTGTTACTTTCATGGATCCCCTTAATTTGAGTTATAGAAGCCTACCAATTTGATCAATTACCAGAATCTAACAATACACCCATGTTTCCTGCAATAGTTTGGAAACAATAGAAATAAAGAGGCAGTTCACAGAATTACGAGCTTGAAGACTTGCCTTGTCCCAGCACCAACATGTAACCAGCTGTGTGGCCTTGGCCTATCACCCATGGAAACTTGGTAAAATGAGTAAGAATAATGATGATGATGAGGTTGTCAGGTTGTCACAGAAGCCCACAAAGTTCTATGTGCCATGGCACTTTGTGAAGGAGAAAGCACTACCAGGGAAAGCAAGGCGATGCAACCGGCATTACACTGAAGTACTGATAAAAATGGGAGCAAAAATCCAGTGTCTTCTGCTGCAATGTGATGATAGCTACAGGTGAAAAGAGACTTGAACTTGAGCCTGTTACAATTTTGGAGTTGGTCCTTCACTTAAGTAAGAGGCCCATGATAGGAGAGAGCATGCTTATCCTTCAGTTAAGATATGATACAGACAGGTAACCTCATTTTAAAAATCTCTCTGCTGATAATATGATTTAAGGTTTAAAATAAGTCCCTTGAAATTTTATGATTCAATCAGTTTCCTAAATTTCTTACACTGAGATGCTTGGAAATCATTTATATTTGAGCCAGTGGCTTAAAGACCTTGCTAGCCTGCTTTCTTAGACCATCTTGACGTGTGATAGGGTTGGGAAGACCTTCTGAGACTTTTCACCTGAACCTTTGCCTTTATTTCTCCTTATCTCCCTTGTAAGTTTCAATTTCCAGGCCTATGCTATTGAGGACAGGATGTAGCTCTTTTTCAAGAATTTCCGTCTTTGATTTTCCAGGGGGGATTTGTCATTGACACTCCTTCTCTATCACAGTTGTTACCTTTATGCACTTGGGTGAGTAATGATCATAGGACTAAATTCAAGGTCCAATTTTTCATTTAAGATTGGAGCCTAGTGACAGGTACAACAAGGCAAAGACAAATTCAAAAAAAGATTTTCTTCTTAAATTGAACGTGTGTCACTGAAGTGCATGAACCTTAAATTCTTGATTTAAAAATGGGAATAACTTTGTCACTTGTGCATGTGAGACAAATGAAGGTTGAGAAGATGGGACTATGCCACTGTGAAATATTCAGCTGGAATGTGCCATCCCGTATAGGACATTGTTATAAAGAGCTACGGTTAGCATACTATAGCCAGCC
>NW_003852459.1:3857465-3859965 GCF_000181295.1 Otolemur garnettii
TATGAGTTTTGTTTGATGACTCACCAGGGCACCATACCAAAGATGAAGGATTATATTTAATAACTGGCTCGGCACCTGTGGCTCAAGTGGCTAAGGCGCCAGCCACATATACCTAAGGTGGCGGGTTCGAATCCCCAACCCGGGCCTGCCAAACAACAATGATGGCTGCAACCAAAAAATGGCCAGGTGCTGTGGCGGGCGCCTGTAGTCCCAGCTACTTGGGAGGCGGAGGCAGGAGACTCGCTTGAGCCCAGGAGTTGGAGGTTGCTGTGAGCGTGATGCCACGGCACTCTGCCCAGGGGGATAGCTTGAGGCTCCGTCTCAAAAAGAAAAAAATATTTAATAACTATAAATTTCAGAAAATTGATTTTAAAGTTTGATAAAAATTGGAACATTGTGGTGGGTGCCTGTAGTCCCAGCTATTTGGGAGGCTGAGGCAAGAGAATTCCTTAAGCCCAAGAGTTTGAGGTAGCTGTGAGCTGTGACATCACAGCACTTTATGGAGGGACAAAGGGAGACTGTCTCAAAAAAAAAAAAAGTTGGAACACTTTGGTGTTCACAGGTTATTATACTTCTCTCGATGTCAAATGCTAAGTTCTTCAGGCCTCTGATCTGGCAAGCATTTCTCTGGCTGCTAAGCACCCCAACCAGTAGTGGCTTTTACCTGGAAGTAAGAGGGTTCTGACTATGTTGGCTTTCCTCTGCTTCATCAATAGCAGCAATGGAAAAATGGCTGGGCTAATAAACAACATGAAAAAGTGGGGAGAATCTGCATAAACTGGCTCTTATTAGCATACCCACAAAATGTGTTCTGGTGTTTCTTGTATGTCTAACACGCCTATGTATGTCCTTTCTTCAGTCTTTGTTTATTGGCAAACAGGTATGTTCTCTGGGTCCTGTCATTGTTTACCACGTCCTTGTCACTTCCATCTTATCCATTCCTTATGATTAGAACTTTTGACTAAGAAAAGAACACATTTTTTTTCACAACTCTCAAGTTTATCCAATCTATGTTCAATTAAAGATAAACTAATGAGCCATAAAAATGTACCACAGCACCAGACCAGCACCATGTTCACCTGAACATGTTGAGTCCACGTTTACCTTTGAAGCGTGAATGACCCTTAACTAGCAGCTGAGTAAGGGATTCCGGCTCCACGTGCACTTCTGATGGGCCGATGTGGCCTCCCTAATGGATCACCTTCAAAAAGAGAGGGGGCCAGCCTCGGGTGAGAAACCAGAGCAGCTCAGTGAGCTGAATGCATATAATTTATTTATTTATTTATTATTTTATTTTTCTTTAGGCGCTACTGTCAGGTGGCTTGAATTTGAAGCTCCCCAACTTACTAACTTGTGACTTTTGGCAAGACGTTTAACCTGCCCCAGTGCCCTCCTTTATTAAGTGGAGAATAAGAATAGTTATTTATCCACTCGGTGGCTGTGAAGATTAGATGTAGAGATTGGCACACAGTAAGTTAATAAATGCTAGGTATTATTATCACTATTTAATAAGTCTAGGGACAGTTTTCAGTGACAACGGTTTCTGTATAATTTTTTTTTTTGAGACAGAGTCTCAAGTTGTTGCCCTTGGTAGAGTGCCGTGGCATCACAGCTCACAGCAACCTCAAACTCTCTGGTTTAAGCAAGTCTCCTGACTCATCCTCCCAAATAGCTGGGACTACAGGTGTCTGCCACAACGCCCAGCAATTTTTTTTTGTTGCAGTTGTCATTGTTGTTTTAAGCTGGCTGGGGCTGGGTTCAAACCCTCCAGCTTCCATGTATACGGGTGGTGCCCTACCTACGGAGCTAAGGGCGCTGCCCTGTCTAATTCTTATGTATATTAATTTTGTCACTGAATCCTATAACAATTTACAGTAGTCATGCTGAGCTGTTAAAATTTTATACTTAAACTCTGTTTCTAAGTTTGCTAAAGGGCAAAAGAGGGCATTGAAAGGTCATGACATTTAAGCAAGAAACACACAGTTTAGGAGTTTGGGGCAGCTGCTGCAGGAAGGACCGTCTCAGACATTAACTTGGGTGCTGCACTGCCAGCAGGTAGGTATGACTATATAGTAGGCAGCAGGACTCCATCTTACAGAAGAGGAAGCCAAAAGTTCAAGTTGATAAGGGAGTTACGGAAAGTTCATACAGCTAAGTGGCAAAATAGAGTTTTCCACTTTTCATCTGTCTGACCTCAAAACGCAACATCTCTCTGAATGCTGCATCACACTTTTGAAAACTGTGCACGCAAGGTACATGCTAAAAAGAGATTTTATGGGTTTTGACATTTATGTTGCACACATTCAAAAGAGATAAAAATAGACTCCATGCTGCTGATATAATTACTAGAGGCTTTTAAGCCATGCAAAAATCTGGAGAGGGGGCGTGGGAATAGTGGAGAGAAGAACATAAACAAGGGAGCAGTGACACAAACTGGGGCTCCACACCGTCCTCGGTGCCTGCTCGGGACTCCACGCAGTCCTGAGTTCCACCACGTAAG